>NC_133109.1:23939161-24239161 GCF_022965805.1 Primulina eburnea | reverse complement strand
AATCCCAGCGAGATTATGAACTTGGTAGCTCTGATACCACTTAAATTCCACGCCTCGAGTCCGAAGCGTTTGTGACATCCGGAATTGTTTAACAATTAAATTGAAACAATAAAGCCTCGTATCAAATCAAACCAGTTTTTTTCATAAATCGAATATTGTCTTACAATGACAAAGGAGTAAACTTTTACATCATAGTTTGTAAAAACTGAACAAAAGGAAAGGGTACAAATTCTCGATTCCTGATCTCGAAATCTGATCACCATCCCCAAACCGCTTCTTGCTCCACCTCGTTTACTTGTTCTTCATTTTTATCTTAAATTTGTAAGGGGTGAGTGTTTTGGGAAACACTCAGCAAGTGAGGGTCGATTGATTCCAAAAATACATATAGAACTTAATTCTTTAAAAAAAACTTTCCTTTATCATACTTCCAAAATTAATATTCTTAACTTGACATGATGGAAACGAATCGAGTAAGAGATAGAACTTATCGAATGATTCAGAACAACACAGAAATAATTTAGATCATTTCAGAACAGACAAAACACCGTTACTCATCTCATTTCCATGGTCAAATTGTCCCCCATATGTTAGTCCTCTAAGGGGTGAAGCCAGAACATGGTTTTATAGCCACCAATGGGGGCCAGAACAGAACATGGTTTTATACCCACCAATGGGGGCCAGAACAGAACTACAATTCTCGTCCCATTTCAAATTCGAATCGTAACAGTGCAAATAGAATTTCAGAAGTAACAGAAAGAGCTTAACAGATTTCTCAGAATTCATATTTTCAGACAGACACAGCGGAATCAAAGAAATTCGAAGCACGAAAATAGCATATCATCTATCGAAGCTTTATTTCAAAAAAAATCGGGTAGCACTTCGGTGTGACTTTGCAAATGTTGTCGTTGATCGGGCATCACTTCGACGCAGTATTGCAACTCCGGACTGCACGAACTTTTCTTCTTCTCCCTTGCTTGAGTTCGGCCGAATGCTTGAAGGGTGGGGAGAGAGCCGAAATTTTTTTAGAGTTTTTGAGGGATTTTTGAAGTGCATTCTTGCATGTGACTTTAGGTGGTATTTATAGAAAATTCTTGCCCTTTCACCTAGCCCTTGGTCGACCACTTGGTGCCCAAGCAACATTAAATATGGCCAAGCTCCATATTAAGCACCAAAAGACTTCTCCTGCACCATAAATGTGTCCTAGCCCTTAGCTCCTCTCGCAGCTCATTCATGGATTAACTCAAAGGTCATTTCTTGCATATTTAATTTGTCCAAACGTTTAGCTCCTCCCTTAGCTCCCTTTTTGGTCATGTTAGGACAAGCTTGGTGGAGCTGCTTTGAGCTGACGGATCGAGCCCTTGAGCTAGGGTTTTACTCTTCCAGTGATAACACTTCGATGGATGTTGTTACTTGCAGCTTGGCTTCTTGTTTAGTTAATCTCCGAGCTCTGAATCTACTTCTTTGAGTTAAGTTAGCTGAAATCTAAGTTTGTAATTAAGTTTTATGGTTAGAATGGAAGTTGTTGAACTTATATTAAGTTAATTTCAAGTTTGCATCCCTTACATGATTTGCTCCAGGTCGATTTTCCGGGTTTTCACAAGGGATGTACCTCCGCCCCCTCCACCTAACATTAATGCCCATATGCTAGCTGTGATGACTCAGTTCTTTGCACAGTTCGCGGGGAACAACTCTGTGTCAGTCAGGCCGACAGGGCCCGAGGCTACCTATGAGTGCTTCATGAAGATGAGGCCGAAGGATTTCTCAGGGACTTCCGATCCTATGACTGCCGAGGGCTGGATCAAGTCCCTCGAGGTTATATTTGAGTTTATGGATCTTGGGAATGCGGACAGAGTTCGTTGTGCCACCTACCTGTTTGGAGGAGATGCCCGCTTATGGTGGGAAGGAGCATCAGCAGCCCTGAACTTGGCTACGCTGAGCTGGACGCGCTTCACGGAGCTATTTTACTCCAAATATTTTACTAACGAAGTGCGTGCTAGGTTGACCAGGGAGTTCATGACCCTAAGGCAGGGAGAGCTGACTATTACGGAGTTCATCCGTAAGTTTGAGAGGGGCTGCCATTTGGTGCCCCTGATTGCGAATGATGCAGGTGCCAAGCTGAGGTACTTTCTAGATGGACTACGGCCGATCTTGCGCCGTGACGTTAGGGTGGCTGGCCCTACTACCTTTAAGTCGTTGTTTCCAGAGCTCTTGCTGCAGAGCAAGATCAGATTGACATTGAGAGGGATCGCTAGGGTAAGCGACCAGTCCCAGTACCTCACCGCCCTCCTCCTCAGCAGCACCAGCACCAGCACCAGCATAAGAGGCCTCATCATGGCCCGTCCAAAAACAGAGGACAGCAGCAGCAGGGACGCACAGTCCCGAGGACCTTTGAGCACCCAGTCTGTCCTAAGTGCACACGCCGTCATGCCGGAGCATGTATGTACTCAGGGAAGTTTTATAAGTGTGGTAGTCCAGACCACTTGCTGCAGCAGTGCCCTCGTGGTAGTCTGCCTACCCAAGGCAGAGTTTTCGCCCTTCATGCGATAGAGACGAACCTAGAGACCATGCTTATGACAGGTATCTTAAAGCTTTAAGTTAATGTTTGAATTTCAATGTTTTGGGAATCCGGGTTAAGATTTTGAACTTAGAATTGCGATAGGATTGCATGCTCTAATCAGTGGTATTTCGGGAACTTAGGTTAGAAGAACTTTGACCTCTGCATGTCTATAAGTTAGTTATCGTAATTATTGGGTTCAGCTTGACGTTCCAAACTTTCAGGGAGAATTTTTATAGCGGGTTCAGCTACAAAGCCTTGATTGATTCAAGGGCTACCCACTCGTTTATTTCGGAGACCTTTGCTAATTTTCTCAAGTTCAAGACCATTGGGCTAGATATAGCCTATTCAGTAGTGTTGCCCTCTGGTGAGGAGATGGCAGCTACCAATGTGATCCGAGACATAGACCTCGAGCTTCATGGCAACCTTGTTTATGCGGATCTAATCGTGTTGCCGATGCCAGAGTTTGACATCATCCTGGGGATGGACTGGATACTAACGAACAAAATTTTGATCGACTTCCAGCAGAGATCTGTTCTAGTCCGACCGCCTGGGATGGAACCGTTCTTATTCGAGCCAGACATGTACTTTCCTTTACTGCGCATTATACCTTGTGTCTAGGCTAGGAAGCTCATGCGTAGAGGGTGTCGGGCGTTTTTAGCGACCTTTATATCTGTCCCTGAGGCACCCAGTCAGTCAGCCTCAGATGTTCCTATTGTCAGAGATTTTCTAGATGTTTTTCCTAAGGACGTCTCTGGTATGCCACCCGAGCGATAGGTGGAGTTTTCTATTGAGCTTATGCCAGGTACGGCTCCAATATCCAAAGCACCGTACCGATTAGCACCGACAGAGATGACAGAGCTTAAGAAGCAGATTCAGGAACTTCTAGACAAGGAATTCATTCGCCCGAGTTTTTCACCATGGGGCGCGCCAGTCTTGTTTGTGAAGAAGAAGGATGGTACGATGAGAATTTGTATTGATTACCGAAAGTTGAACAAGGTTACAGTGAAAAACAAATACCCACTTCCGAGGATTGAGGATTTGTTTGACCAGTTTCAGGGAGCTTCGATTTTCTCCAACATTGATCTGCGTTCGGGTTATCACCAATTGAGGGTCAAAGACGCCGATATTCTCAAGACAGCTTTCAGGACTCGTTATGGCCACTTCGAGTTCCTTGTGATGCCGTTCGGTTTGACGAATGCGCCAGCGATCTTCATGGATCTCATGAATCGCGTATTTCAGCCGTATCTTGATCAATTTGTGATAGTGTTCATAGACGACATTCTCGTCTACTCCAAGAATCAAGAGGATCACAGCAGATATCTAACCACGGTTTTGCAGACCCTGCAGAAGCATAAGTTATTCGCGAAGTTCAGTAAATGCGAATTCTGGTTAGAGAAGGTGGCGTTCTTAGTCCACATTTTTCTAGGAGCGGTATTGAGGTAGACACAGCGAAAGTTGCATCAGTCAGAGATTGGGTTGTGCCACATAATGCATCAGAGATTCGCAGTTTTCTTGGCCTAGCAGGATACTATCAAAAGTTTATTCAGGGATTTTCCTCTATCGCATTTCTACTTACATCGTTGACCAAGAAGAATATTAAATTTGTGTGGAGCGATGAGTTTCAGAAGAGCTTCGATACCTTGAAGCAAGCTCTTATCTCAGCACCAGTTTTGGCCATGCCGTCAGAGCCCGGTGAGTTTTTTCTGTATACCGATGCTTCGAAGCTCGGTCTAGGCGCAGTGTTGATGCAGCATGGGAAGGTGATAGCGTATGCTTCTCAACAGTTGAAAATCCATGAGAAGAACTACCCTACCCATGATCTAGATTTGGCAGCCGTCGTATTTGCCTTGAAGATTTGGAGGCATTAATACTTGTACGGAGAGAAGTGCCAGATCTTTACCGAGCATAAGAGCCTCTAGTATTTCTTTACGTAGAAAGAGCTGAATATGCGTCAGAGGCGTTGGTTGGAGCTAGTGAAAGACTATGACTGTTACATTAGCTACCACCCGGGTAAGGCTAATGTAGTTGCGGATGCATTGAGTAGGAAAGTCGCAGTGATGGCACATCTAAGGATTTCGAGACCTCTTCAGTCTGAGATGCAGAGGTTTGACCTAAAGACTTACCCTCGAGGTAGAGTTCCCCGTCTATCTACTTTGACGATTCAGTCTTCCCTCCTAGACCGTATCCGCAGTGTTCAGTCAGAATATGAGCAGTTGGCAAAGTGGAAACAGAGAGATGAGGCCAAGGGCAGTGTGTTGTATACAGTTAGCGACGGTATTGTGAGATACCGAGATAGGATGTGGGTTCATAGCAGTGATTCTATCCGAGAAGATATTCTATCAGAGGCCCACCTGTCACGTACTCTATTCACCCTGGGATTACGAAGATGTACAAGGATCTGCAGTTGTATTGGTGGCCCGGAATGAAGCATGAAATCAGACGTTTTGTATCCGAGTGTCTGACATATCAGCTAGTGAAAGCAGAGCATCAGAGACCAGCAGGTATGCTCAAGCCTCTTCCTATTCCCGAGTGGAAGTTGGAGAATGTCACCATGGACTTCGTGGTCGGTTTTCCGAAGTCAGTCAGATGATCAAATGCTATCTGGGTTATTGTCGATCGTCTTACCAAATCAGCGCACTTCTTGCCTATTAAGACGACTTTCACCATGATTCAGTATGCAGAGTTGTATATCCGAGAGATAGTCCGACTTCATGGTATCCCCGTTTCTATAGTATCTGACAGAGGCCCTAGATTCACTTCCTCGTTTTGGAAGAGTTTGCATTCGACGATGGGTACGAAGTTGTTGTTTAGCACAGCTTTCCACCTTAAGACAGATAGGCAGTCAGAGCGAGTTATTTAGATTTTAGAGGATCTTCTCCGTGCTTGCGTTATTGATTTCTCAGGGAGTTGGGAGTCGAAGCTACCATTGATAGAGTTCACCTATAACAACAGTTTTCAGTTGTCTATAGGTATGGCTCTGTATGAAGCACTGTATGGTCGCAAGTGCAGATCGCCTATTCACTGGGATGAAGTAGAGGAAAGATCAGAGTTGGGTCCAGAGATTATTCAGCAGGCTGCCGATGTAGTAGTCAATATCCGTGATAGGATGAGGACTGCTCAGAGCCCACAGAAGAGTTATGCGGATCAGCGGAGGAGAGATCTAGAGTTCGCAGTCGGCGACCATGTTTTCGTGAAGGCGGCACCTATGAAGGGTGTCACGCGATTTGGGAAGAAAGGGAAGCTCAGTCCGAGATTCATTGGACCATTTGAGATCCTCGACAGGGTTGGGACGTTAGCTTACCGTGTTGCTCTTCCGTAGAATCTGGCCGGAGTACACAATGGGTTCCACGTCTCTATGATGAGGAAGTATATGGCAAATCCTTCTCATGTACTGAACTTTGAACCGTTGCAGATCACTCAGAACCTGTCTTATGAAGAGAGACAAGTGCAGATCTTAGACAGACAGGAGAAGAAGCTTCGGAACAAACTTGTTAAGCGAGAGAAAGCCAAATGGCTTAACCATTCAGAGGAGGAAGCTACGTGGGAGTCTGAGCCAGAGATGAGGAGTCGTTATCCCGAGTTATTCAGTAAGTTTTAATTTCGAGAACGAAATTTCTTTTAAGGGGGGAGAGTTGTAGAACCCGTTAAATCGGAGTACGTATAAGTCATACATATTTCTAGTATTTAAATTAAAATGATTTTATTGCATGAGGATTTAAATTCTTTTCTTTGAATTTATTTATACGCAGTAGTTTAATTGTTATCTTTTCAGTTATGTAAGTAAGGCCGGACTGGAGTTGGAGTATTGAGATAAAATTTAATATTAAGAAAACATTCCTAGAATTTATTTAAGATAAATAACAAGTTAATTTAATGTAAAAGAAAATTTAAGAATTTATTTAAGTAATTTGAGATAAGTAGTAAATAAGCTCTTTAGGGTTCAATAATTTTATTTATTAATTCACTAAAATAATTATTGGGTAGATAAAACACTAAAGATTTAAAATTCAATATTCAAGAAATATTTTTCCCCTCCATTTTTATTGTAATTTTCGGTCACCACCTTTTAGGGATTTATTTAATTTGTCAACTCATTTCCTTGGAAATCTTTCCTTACCCTTTTCTTGTTAGATAACTCCCTAAATTTTATTTACCACTAATTAATATTTAAGCAATATTTCTACCATGTTTATCTAGCAATATTTCATCCTCATTTATCTTAGAAAAAATCGGCCACCTTGGAAGGTTTGTTATGGAATTTACAACTCACGATTATTTGATTCATTTCCTTATCCCTTTCATTGTAAATAATCCCTTCAACTTTAAATCCTCAATAATTAATAATTAAGTAATATTCTACACCATTTTTAAGAGTTAAATTTCGGCCCCCTCCTTTTCTAGATTCAAAATATTTGACAACTCATTCCTTGATTCATTTCCATAATCTTTCTTGGTAGATAATTTCCCTCACTTTTAAATCACCAACAACTAAATAATTAAGCAATTTTCTCCCTTGTTCCTAGACCAAATAATCGACCAAGTGCACCCTAAATTATCCTTCAAAAATCTCTTGATAATCAAATCATTCCTTATCATACAAACTAGAAAGATAGAAACATGCACAGATTTTCAGCCCCTTTCCCCCCTTGCATCACGTTTTGACAGCAACTCCCCCCCCCCCCCCCCCCCCCCCCATGTCATTGTGTCTCGATTTTTGCATGGTTCATGCACTAAGGTGAAGGTTCTGATATATGCTGCCCTAGGGGCTGTAGCCATGGTTATAATCTCTCCTCGGCATGTCTAGGACGTGACCAAGATGCCCTTTCTTGGCTTGGTTCATGGTTCCCTCGGTTTTAAAACAAAACAACGCAAATGTCCCACGGCTTCTGTTTTCTGAAATTTTCCGTGTAAGTGTGTGTTCGGTTTTGAGGTGGGTATGGATCTTGGTTGGCTTTTTAGCCCTTATCCATGGTTCATACAATACCTCATGATGTCTAGATCTTTCCATGGTCAATCAAATGGCCACAGGAATGGTCCATTACAGCAAGCGAAGCAATCCTCCCCACACGCGTAGCGTGGCTTCTCGGGTGGGAGTTTCGAGTCGTTCTTGGTGTTGTTTGGATTGTGGCTGGCCTAGGGCCCTTAGCCATGGTTCAAGCCACACCTTAGGATGTTTTAAGAGGCTTTGGTCGGTGGTTCAAGCCCCAATGACCATTAGCCTTGCAAACGAAGCATGCTAGCACAAGCGTTGCTGCTGTAATTTTGTACAGCAACTTGGTGATTCGGTTCAGAGGCTCGTTTGAGTTCTTGGTTGGCTTTTAGCCTATGGACCTGGACTGGACAGTACCTCATCAAGTTAGAAAGGTCATGTTTTTGGCCGTTCGTGATTCGGTTGAGTTTAAAGGTCGTACGAGAATTTACGGTGCAATGTGCCAAAGTGGCTCTCGAAAGAGCGTTTCATGTTTTGTCCTCCATTCACCAAATTTCGAGTACTGGAATTTTTAGGAGCATTATTTCATTATTTTATATGTATTTTAATCATGACTAAATGATGGTTCGATGTTGGTTCGGGTTGGTACAGAGTCATGGTTAGAATTTAAGTTATTGGTCTAGTTGGCCCCGTTTTTGGGTTTAATGACTAAGTTATTTTCAAGGAAAAATCATTTGCATATTTTCATGTTAGAATTAGGTCGCAGCGAGCCTGAAAATTATCCAACCCATTCGGTACAATAATTCAGGATATTTAATTATATTACGTGCATAAAAATATAAAATGTTCATTTTTGAGATATATGCGATATTGCTTGTGGCCACTTCACACTCATGGGATTGCAGCTTATCATGTGATTATTACTTCATCTGGTGGTGACTGACCGGTTCATGTTCATTATTGGTACGGATATCCAGTCCAAGGGCTGTGATGATCTCTACCGCCCAGTATACCATGGTTTAGTCTGATCAGACGATTCAGTTCATGTTATGGGCCACTTGCGTAGATCATATTCTCAACAGAAAATTATGATATGCTATTTTATGACAGGGATCTATCGAGCAAACATTTCACTTACGATTTTCAGTTCAGTTATGAATGTATTTATAATTACTCATGACAAGATATTTTCACGTTACGCTTTACGTTATGACATCTTTACACGACATAAAATTTTATGATGTATTTACTTTTTATCTAATATATATGCATGCTGAGTCTTTAGACTCACTAGACTTGATTGTTGTAGGTACTGATGAGGTCGGGACCGAGGGCGGGGACCAGTGAGCTAGCTTGGGTCGACAGTAGTAGGAACCCGAGGACCTCATTTATCAGTTTATTTATCATTTTTATGCAAACTCATTTTTTATTACGATGAATTATTTTAAGTTGTTATTTTGAAACAAATATTTACTTCCGCTGCTATTTTGATATTTGAACTTTTATTCCGCTGTTACATTAAACATTAAAACTTTTATTCAGTTTATTTTATGAATGAGACAAGTTATTTATTTTTAAAAGAAAATTTTATTTTTTCCCGCAAATTTTCAAATACGAATTTTGGGCCTCTACACCTCGTCTCCTCAAAATCACCTCTCCTGCATCGATCAAGTCTAGAGAGTCTAATGACTCAACATGTATAAACTGGAAATAACGAGTAATACGTAATAAAACCACATGCATCTTTAAAATAGAGCATACATACTTGAAACTTGAACATTGCATTCATAAGCTTGGAATACATACATAACATAGACGTGTCATCATCGTAAAACTTTTCATAAACATGCTTGCATCATACATACTTGAGCATCCATAACATAATTTCGCGTAGAGATATGTTTCAAAGCAAGTGACCCATATATCAAAGTGTCTGATCAGAGTAATCCACAGTAATGGGCTGGCTAGAAAGTCCACTACCACATACATGAGATCCCCGTTTATGCTTTAGCGGGAGGATTGGTCCCTGGTCATTCTTTACCGCTTTCCAATCCTGATCCAAACCCGGTTATGCTTTACCGGGATGGAGAGATCCTCGGTCACGTTCACCGACTTCCAATGCCATACATAATTTGGTCACAAGATATTTAGCATACTTAAAAAACTTAAAAATATTTTATTTGCACGTCGAACATACTAACTTGGCGTTGAGGGATTCTTTGGATCTCGCTTGGGGCCATTGCTGCACATACTAACATGAGTTCAAACCCTTATCTTTCATAGCTTAGACGTAGGTACTCTTGCTCACCACCGAAGTGAATAAATAGCTTAAGACATTATAGATCACTCGGACTTGATCTCGTTTAATCATCGTACTAAACCATGACATAAAACCCCAAACCAAATCATATATTTTATATTCATGACCACAAAACAAATCATATACTTCATATTCATAATATAAAAAAAAAAAAATTGAAAGGGGGTACACAGACCCCGTGTAAGAGTCCATTTCGGGGTCCATGTAGGTGCTGGAAAATTCACATTTCGAAGGAATAAGGGCACGGACTCCGTGTCGAGGTCCAAGAAGGGGTCCGTGTAGCCTCTGGACTTGGAAATTCACGAAATTCACTAAATTATTCATTCATTCTTCCAATCCAAGCCTAAGGACCATGAACCAACACCTCAAGACTTATCCTAGGATGCTATGACACTGATTCAAACTCAAAGAAACGCCCCAAAACAACTACGCAACACAAACAACGTAACACAACCCGCTAACCTGATAATTTAACGCCAAAACTTTTCCTACGACTCTAATTCACCCAATGACTATCGACACGAAACGAAGTATCAAAACTCGTCCCAACATCATACTCACAATACTTAAATGCAGCAATGATTACCCAACGATTCCCAACAAATCCTGCAACAATTAAATTTCAAGAATTCATCAAGAACATATTTTCATAAATTTTCAATTTGAGCAGTCCCACAAAAACTATCATAACTCACTCGTTTCTACTCCAAAAATTTCGAATTTTATATCAAAACGAGGGTATCAAAAAGTTCTACATTTTAAATGTTGAATGTTTTTCCAGAAACTTGACCGAAAAATCGCATTAATTTAAATGACGGCGAATTACGAGTTTTAGATCTAAAAACGTTTCACAAATCGATCCAACAATTTTCTGCTCAAACTTTGCACATCACAGATGGATTTTTACGCATAATAAACAATACAACGCATATATGATGGGATCGATGCAGAAAAAATAGAATATACATGCCTTTTGATAAAAAATTTACCGAACCGACGATACCGAAGCGGAACGAGTGCGAGGGTTGATCCGGGACGATCGTAGAACGTTCCTTTGAAGGAAACTCAACGAGAATATGCTGGAATCTAAAGAGGAGGGGCGGCTGCTCTCTTGCAAAGAACCCTAGGTTTTACTTCTTTCAAAAATAATAAGAAATGGAATGGAGGATTGTATGTGTAACTAACGTGTGTAAGTGTGTGTAAATGTTGGTGAGTGCGTGAGTTTGTGTGATTGATTAGGGGTAAAAATGTTTAATCACACAATTAGGGATGCTAACTAAATTACTAATTGAAATATTAACCCACCTTAAATTTTTACTAACAAATCCCAAATTAAAGTTTATAATACAAACTTGATAAAATTTAAAGTTTTTAAATTTCTAAGAATCACAAAATAAATAAGTTGGTTTTAAAATGCTAATAAGTTTGTTTTAAAATGATAAAAACTAAATAAATCATTTAAAATTCCCATTTCTTAACTTAAAATAAAATACCACATTTTAAAACTGCCAAAATCGTCGCCAGTCTCTTTCCTCGATCCCGAATCGAATAATCGCCTGAAACATGAAACTCGAGAAACATTTTAATGTGCATCACATAAACATAAATAATTTAAAATAATACAAAGAAATAAATTATGCATTGCCAAAAATCATTTTAAATTAAATAAATGATTTAACAATTAAATAAATGCATGGGTTTTATGTGTACTGAGTTTGGGCTCTACAGCCCAGGACCGTGGATCAGACCCTGGTGGGTCCGAGACGGGGTCTAGAGTGGTCTAGGAATGGCTGGTTGCAGACTAGGAGTAGATCGAAGGGTAAGGTCACTATAGAGCTCGGGTTGTGGTGTTCGGAAGAAGTTGCATGTTCGCACATGCATGAGGCACATGTCTGCCCTTTTTATTGCTTTAAAAGTACTAGAATTGTTTTTTTAAATCTCTCATAGCATCGGCCGAATTGCATACACAAGCATAAAATATTTTTGACATCATTTTAAAATAAATCAACCAACTAACATTTGAAAAGTATAGCCCATACTATAACCTCTAAAAAACCACTCATAATAAAACGTCGTAAAAATATCTTTAACATAACTCAAAATCATAAATCATAACTAGTGCGGAAAACTAGCGTCAGTCCTCGAGTTATGTGCACCTTCTGTCCAGTAAAGTCAACCATCAAGACCTCCATTATCATATTCATAATCAATATCACCTGCATCAATCACACCTAGTGAGTCTAAAGACTCAACACGTCATATTCTTGATAACGAGTAATACGTAATACGGTTAACATATAATAGTGAAAAATACTTGTACTTAAAATATCATTTTCATGAAGATGCATAAACTTAACTTAAACATTTCCGTAAACAATTTCATGATGCATAAAAATATTTTCAAAAGACATAAACATATCACTTAAACATATTCATATTCATGTCCATAGTCGTATTCATATTCATGTTCGTGTTTGTTGAATTCAGATCGTGATTGTGACTCGTATTCTTAAACGTATTGGGCGATGGATCCATAAAAAAAAACCACAGTACTGGGCGGCGGGGACACCAGCAACACTCTCACCGGTCAACTGGTCCTTGGCCTACGTATTAACATATTCATATTCGTATCACGTATTCGTATTCGTATCCGTATCCAAGAAAACACGATCGTCGTGCTCCCACTGGGACCATCACCCTCACGGTATTTCCAACATATTTAGTAGTCATAATCCCTTCACGTCCTTCAACATGTTATCATCACTTAATAAAAAAATGCTTAATATCATTTTTATTTTGAAACCAATCATGCAACATATCTTTTAAATGTTCAATTTAAATCATAAAATTCTTAAAATAAACATTTTAACATATTAAATCATAAAATATTAAACATATTAACATCTTAAAAATCCATAAACATTTAAAATTGACATATTAAAATATAAACATTCGTAATCATTGAAAATAACCATATTAGCACATAAAACAGCATTCAAGAAACTGCCATTACGTTTACTCATTTCTAGGTGTAAAAAGACCATTTTACCCCTAGATATAAAATTTCACGTTTTTGATTTTTTTTTCTTAATTTCCTTGACTCTAACATGTTCCAAATAATTATTTAAGCCTACATGAATTTTCTCATATTTTTATTTAGCTTAAATCGAGGACTTTTAAATTAATCTTTAAATGTGACGTATTAATACGTTTTAATCCCGAATTAAACCAAACCTTAATATAAAATTCCCAAATTAAAAACTTAGACTTATAATAATTATTTAAGCTTAACCCAAATTTTTCATAATTTTATAAGGCCTAAAACTATGTGTTTCAATTAACTCGTTAATTAGCGTTTCGTGCGGCGATTAAATTCCGAATAAAACCAAAACTCGTTATTTTGATCCCAAATTTTTAACATAACATTTTTATGATTTATTCTACCCTTACAAGTCACGAGTCACACCCGTGGACCCGTGGATTCATTTTTTGTTCTTAAATTTTCGTTTTTGACACCTTATCGAACACACCGAGCCATCTCCTAATTTACTCGAGCCACGCCCGAGCCACCTTGAGCCAAAACCTAGCCAACCCACCTATGGACCCTACTGACAAAGCCCAGCCCGTAAAACCAGCCATGACCCGCTCAAAAAGCTCATGGAACTCGACCCATATTTCTGCACGTTTGAGTGTGTGTGCTTTCTTGCATGTTTAGGACTCCTAACCCAACTAGGACTCTCCCAGCTGAGCCACCACCGAGCCCACACGACCCTAACCTTCCCTAGATCACGCCCAGACCAAGTCCAGACCAACCAAGCCCTGGACGCGAGCAGCAATCTTCCTGAGCGAGACAGCAGCCTCGCGTGCACCTTGCTGCCTTGTGTTTCCTCATGTTTTGCACGAGCCAGCAACCACCCAAGCCGCACCAGCCCCTAGCCCAGCCCTTGTGCACCCCCTTAGGACCCTAAAGACTTAGTCTAGCCCAGCCCCAAGCCCTCGGCCAAGCCTCTTCCTTCCCTGCGCTGCAGCTGTACCTGTGCGTCACCTTGATGCTTCAACTCATGTTTCCCACGTTTTTTCTGCTAGGGCCCCCAACCACCGAGCCAACCATTGAACCATCCCTTCAAGCACCATTCTAGGACCATAAGGACCTAACCTAGCCCAGCCCAAGCCCCATGGCCGAGCCACAAACCATCTGCGCGAGCTGTCCACATGCGCCTCTCGCATGCATCCTCTCGGGTAGGAGTCCTTCTTGGCAAGGACTCCTCCCAGCCCACTTACTCGAGTCCTAGCATGGCTAGGACTCTTTCCTTGACTCCCCCTTGGTCTTAGCTCGGTCCTGGTCCCAACCAAACCCAAGCTAAGCCCCCAACTCGTGAAAACCGAACCATAAGATCATCCCATGACAGATTTGGTTCTAGCTTTGTGTGTTCTGTTTCGTGCAGCGTTTTTGGTTGGGTTTAAGACCCTAAAACTTGTGTAAATTCATGTTTGATCAAGTCCTAATCATGGCAGCCCTTTTACACACATAAAAACATGATTTTTGGAATTAAAAACACAAGTTTAAAGCATGTATACACATAGTTACGAAAATAGAACTCGTGTGACTTGTTTTCATGCAAATTCATAAACAATTACATAATATGGTGTGATGATGAGTAAAATGAGAATATGGCGTGCCTTTGCGTATTAAACGCACGATTTTACGTTGACAAATCGAAGAACGACGACGAGAAACGACGGCTTGAAAAACTTTAGCAAACTTGATGCTCTTCCCTTTGAAATTTCGAAACCTTTACTATCAAATTGGGAGATGTTGTGCCGTGTGAAAATTGTAAGGGAGAGTTTGATTTGTTGAGGTAAAGTGTTGCGTGCATAAGCAAGGGTTTAGGGTGGGGTTTTGCACTTTTTAAATACTAAATAAAACACTAATCAAGGTTTAGGCCCATTAAGAAAAATAAATTAGGCCCAATAGCCCATAAGTGCTTAATAAAAATATTAACAGTAATTTTGCTTAAATAAGTTTGTGAATTTATTAGCCGAGTTGCCAAAACGTTCGCGTTTTTGTTAAAGATCCACCACCAATAAAAATTACGTCTCGACGTATAAAATCACCTCAAAACCCCATATTTTTAAAAATAAGAAAAATCACCACCCTTATTTAAATAATTAAAAACAATTAACCAATAAAAACATTTTCTATTTTTCAGCCACCGGTCTCCGTTCCTCGATCTCAACTCGAATACCCTTTAAAAATACATTTTAATGCAACCATGTAGAAAATATGTTTTAAACATGTAAATATGCACGACAAAATTAATTAATGCAATTAAAACATTTAATTAAAATACAAAGAATTTAATAACTCAAATGCATGTGGTTCGCGTGGACCTTTAAATTTTCGGGGCAATACAATCTTCTTCCCTTAAATTGAATTTCGTCCTCGAAATTCGCTTATCCTTAATAACCCAAGGTTTAGACTTAGTTCTATCATCCCAAAAATCCACGCTTCCGCTGCGCTAAAACTTAAATTCTAAATGTCTTTACGTTTCCTTGATCTCAATTAAAATTTTCCTTCTAAATCTTTATTTGCAACTCGCAACTTAAAAAGACCCATAATGACTTAGTGTTGTTACTATTATAACCTCAAATTTCAACTTTTCTTAAAATTCTCAATATAAAAAAATGGTTGACCATATTTATCGTATATTACTTTCTTTATTTTATACCCAAAATATTCATCAACTTATCATATTTCAACCTTAAAATCTCAAACGCATCCGCTAACACTTAGATTTTTCAAGCTTAGTATTGATTCATTCTTAAAAACCCATGATCCACATTCCTTATAACACTATAACCAATTAAGAAGGCAAAAACTTGTGAGAGACGGTCTCACGGGTCATATTTGTGAGACGCATTTCTTATTTGAGTTATCCATGAAAAAGTATTACTTTTTATGCTAAGAGTATTACTTTTTATTGTGAATATGGATAGGGTTGACCCGTCTCACGAATTAAGATCCGTGAGACGGTCTCACATGAGATCTACTCAACCAAGATATCTCAAGGTTCCAAATATTCTTAAAAGTCTAAATCATCAAAATTCTTACCATATAACTCATTCAATTCGCACTTATTGCTAAACTAATCCCCAAATTCCTTAATTAACCTATAAATTTTTGGCATTCTTAATTTTCTTCTACAGGTTTCCCATATCATAATTTCGATAAATTTAAACTTATTTCCAAAAAAAAATAAATTCCTATAAACAATCTTATCTTTCATCAAACTAAATATCCCAATTTATATATTTCTATACTCCCAAAGTCGATGAAATCCTCGAATAATTATTACTTATGTGTAATTCCCAAAAATTAATTCAACTAGTAACCATGAATCATAAATATTTTCTTAGAAAATCTACGTATCCTAAAGATATTCATACAATTATCAATTAACTTATAGCCCAAAAAGTAAAACGTCAATATTAAAACCCAAAAAATAAACATAGTCCAATTCCACCACACAACCAACATGCGTTTGAAATCAAATAATTTCTTATTTCATATCGTATCATATATAAAATTCTAAAGCATATAAAACTTATATTATCATAAAGCTATTAAACATTAGACATAAACATATAAGTCATGTACTTATGCAGGTAACATTATAAAATCATATAAAGCATGTAAACTTACAAGTTGAGGCTTGACGACTGATCTTTCTGGCGTTGATGGTGGCACAACCCTTTACAGGACCTTTGCTCTGATACCAACTGAAACGTCTGCTTATTTGTTTTCTTAAAAAGTACTAGAATTTTTTTTTTTAAATCTCTCATAGCATCGGCCGAATTGCATACACAAGCATAAAATATTTTTGACGTCATTTTAAAATAAATCAACCAACTAACATTTGAAAAGTATAGCTCATACTATAACCTCTCAAAAACCACTCATAATAAAACGTCGTAAAAATATCTTTAACATGACTCAAAATCATAAATCATAACTAGTGCGAAAAATTAGCGTCGGTCCTCGAGTTATGTGCACCTTCAGTCCAGCAAAGTCAACCATCAAGACCTCCATTATCATAATCATAATCAATATTACCTGCATCAATCACACCTAGTGAGTCTAAAGACTCAACACGTCATATTCTTGATAACGAGTAATACGTAATACAGTTAATATATAACAGTGAAAAATACTTGTACTTAAAATATCATTTTCATGAAGATGCATAAACTTAACTTAAACATTTCCGTAAACAATTTCATGATGCATAAAAACATTTTCAGAAGACATAAACATATCACTTAAACATATTCATATTCATGTCCATAGTCGTATTCATATTCATGTTCTTATTCATGTTCGTGTTTGTTGAATTCAGATCGTGATTGTGACTCGTATTCTAAACGTATTGGGCGATGGATCCATAAAAAAAAACCACAGTACTGGGCGGCAGGGACACCAGCAACACTCTCACCAGTCAACTAATCCTTGGTCTACGTATTAACATATCCGTATTCGTATCCGTATCCAAGAAAACACGATTGTCGGGCTCCCACTGGGACTATAACCCTCACGATATTTCCAACATATTCAGTAGTCACAATTCCTTAACGTCCTTCAACATGTTATCATCATTTAATAAAAACATGCATAATATCATTTTTATTTTGAAACCAAACATGCAACATATTTTTTAAATGTCCAATTTAAATTATAAAATTTATAAAATAAACATTTTAACATATTAAATCATAAAATATTAAACATATTAACGTCATAAAAATCCATAAACAATTAAAATTGACATATTAAAATATAAACATTCGTAATCATTGAAAATAACCATATTAGCACATAAAACAGCATTCAAGAAACTGCCATGATGTTTACTAATTTCTAGGTGTAAAAAGATCGTTTTACCCCTAGACGTAAAATTTCACATTTTTGATTTTTTTTCTTAATTTCGTTAACTCTAACATTTCCAAATAATTATTTAAGCCTACATGAATTTTCTCATATTTTTATTTAGCTTAAATCGAGGACTTTTAAATTAATCTTTAAATGTGACGTATTAATGCTTTTTAATCCCGAATTAAACCAAACCTTGATATAAAATTCCCAAATTAAAAATTTAGAATTATAATAATTATTTAAGCTTAACCCAAATTTTTCATAATTTTATAAGGCATAAAACTATGCGTTTCAATTAACTCGTTAATTAGCGTTCCGTGCGGCAATTAAATTCCGAATAAAACCAAAACTCGTTATTTTGATCCCAAATTTTTAACATAACATTTTTATGATTTATTCTACCCTTCCAAGTCATGAGTCACACCCGTGGACCCATGGATTCATTTTTTGTTCTTAAATTTTCGTTTTTGACACCTTATCGAACACACCGAGCCATCTCCTAATTTACTCGAGCCACGCCCGAGCCACCTTGAGCCAAAACCTAGCCAACCCACATAGGGACCCTACTGACCCAGCACAGCCCGTAAAACCAGCCCTGACCCGCTCAAAAAGCTCCTGGAACTCGACCCATATTTCTGCACGTTTGAGTGTGTGTGCTTCCTTGCATGTTTAGGACTCCTAACCGAACTAGGACTCTTCCAGCCGAGCCACCACCGAGCCCACATGACCCTAACCTTCCCTAGACCACGCCCAGACCAAGCCCAGACCAACCCAAGCCCTGGACGCGAGCAGCAATCTTCCTGAGCGAGACATCAGCCTCGCGTGCACCTTGCTGCCTTGTGTTTCCTCATGTTTTGCTGGAGTCAGCAGCCACCCAAGCCGCACCAGCGCCCATGTGCACCCCCTTAGGACCCTAAAGACCTAGTCTAGCCCAGCCCCAAGCCCTCGGCCAAGCCTCTTCCTTCCCTGTGCTGCAGCTGTACCTGTGCGTCACCTTGATGCTTCAACTCATGTTTCCCACATTTTTTCTACTAGGGCCCCCAACCACCGAGCCAACCCTTGAACCATCCATTCAAGCACCCTTATAGGACCCTAAGGACCTAACCTAGCCCAGACCAAGCCCCCTGGCCGAGCCACAAACCATCTACGCGAGCAGGGGCGGATCTAGGATTTCGACACTGGGGGGCCGCTTACAAAAGACAAACAAAAATTTAAAAGGGAAAAGACAAAAATTCTACGGGTTACATTGAACAAAACATCAACCGTATGTTTCTTAACAACGTACGGTTTTTACAATAACAGTCGCAATATAGCGACGGTTTTTACAATAACCGTCGCAATATAGCGACGGTTTTGAAAATAACCGTCGTCGATCTAGATCGGCGACGGTTTGGTTAAACCCGTCGCTATATACTAAAATTTTTTTTAAATTTTTTGGGGGGGCCGTGGCCCCCGTTCGCCCTACACTAAATCCGCCCCTGTGCGCGAGCTGTCCACCTGCGCCTCTCGCATGCATCCTCTCGGGTAGGAGTCCTTCTCGGCAAGGACTCCTCCCAGCCCACTTACTCGAGTCCTAGCATGGCTAGGACTCTTTCCTTGACTCCCCCTTGGTCTTAGCTCAGTCCAGGTCCCAACCAAACCCCAGCTAAGCCCCCAACTCGTGAAAACCGAACCATAAGATCACCCCATGACAGATTTGGTTCTAGCTTTGCATGTTCTGTTTCGAGCGGCATTTTTGGTTGATTTTATGACCCTAAAACTTGTGTAAATTCATGCTTGATCAATTCCTAATCATGGACGCCCTTTTACACACATAAAAACATGATTTTTGGAATTAAAAACACAAGTTTAAAGCATGTATACACATAGTTACGAAAAGAGAACTCGTGTGACTTGTTTTCATGCAAATTCATAAACAATTACATAATATGGTGTGATGATGAGTAAAAGGAGAATATGGCGTATCTTTGCGTATTAAACGCACGATTTTACGTTGACAAATCGAATAACGACGACGAGAAACGACGGCTTGAAAAACTTTAGCAAACTTGATGACTTTGAATTATTTTAAATAACAGTCGAGGGTGAGTAGACAATATGACAGTCTAAAGTGCACACATCCAGCTGGGGATGTAAATGAGCCGAGCCGAGCAGTAGCTGGCTCGGGCTCGGCTCGTTTCACTTTTTTCTCGGCTCGGGCTCGGCTCGTTCGGAATTTATGAAGCTCGGGCTCGGCTCGAGCTCGGCTCGTTAATGGCTCGTTTATCTTGTTTAATGAGCCTGGCTCGGGTTCGCTAATAGCGACGGGTTTCGAGTAAAAGAGTCGCTACTAGCGACGGGTATTGACAAAACCGTCTCTATTAGCGACTGGTGTTTTTCTTAAACCGTCACCAACAGCGACGGTTATCATAACCGTCGCCGATCTAATCGGCGACGTTTTTCTACAACTGTCGCTAATGTCGCGACGGTTTGAACATAAAACCGTCGCTAATTGTTTTTTTTTTTTAAATGTTATAATTATTTAAATCTGAAATAAAAATATATTGTGTTGTATAATCGAAAAAAATTTAACAAAGTTTGAGAAATGTAATCATATTATTAATCTGCAAATAATAATACAAGTGTTTCTGATAGGATCGGATATTGACTAAGGAGTGTTTAGAAGGGGGGGGGGGGGGGTTGAATAAACACTTCTAGGAATTTAAATGTTCTTCGAAAAAGGTAGTTCAGTTTTATTACAAACTGAACTAAGTATCCCGTCGGTCAATAACAGTCAGTTAAACTGAATAATCAGTTGCGGAAAGTAAACTGATTGAAAGATAGAGTATCTAACTGAAAATGAAAAACTGAAGTAAAGACAACACAATATGTTTCTGGATGTTCGGAGATTTGAATAACTCCTACGTCACCCCTTCTATCTCAAGGATATGATATTCACTAAAAGACTTTGATCGAGTACAACACTTGTACAGACCCACTTCAGTTAGGACTTATCTACTGCCTAAACTGAAACTCTTAGTATAATACAATGATCTCTGTGAGTAACTGAACTTAGCACTTATTGAATTATCAATATCACAGAGTGCTAGTTTGCTCAACTTGTAGCCTTAATTGCTACGAATAGATCTAATAAGAGTGAGCTGAGATTTTGACAGAGTAATAGCAAGTTTGAGATTGATAGATCGTCGTTTTTCTTCAACTGCTTTTATAGACTTATCTTTCAACGGTAACTTTGAATTTATGTATCCGTTGATTGCCACTTCATCATTTCTTGGACAGTGTTCTTGATTGCTACTTCATTATTGATTGTAAAACGGCGTTTTAATTTCAATAGCCGAAATACATTGTTCTATGTGGTGCGGCTTTCCATATTCAGTTGCTGTCTGATATGTCTTTCTGTCTGTTGAATGATCTTTCCCGAGGTATCTTCAGTTGAGAGACTTTAATATTTTCGGCTGAATGTTTTAACTGATCAGTTTGTGTCAGCTGATTTCAGTTGATCAGTCCAGCTGCCGAATTTGCTTTCGCGTATTAGTTGATTTAATCGATTGATTTATGTTTTTGTCAAACTCCAGAATTTAGTTTCCAACAATTTCCCCCTTTATGGTGTTTGACAAAACCAAGAGATTTGACTCAGCTCTTTGTTGATAATAGATTACGCAACTGAATCATAGAATAGCTGGGTTCTTTGTAGATAATATAAAGTCTGAGAAAATGATATCAGTTGATAATAATAGTTTGATTAATTTTTCAGCTAATTCTTCAGCACAACTGAATCATAAAATAACTGGACAAATGATATCAGTTGCTTCAGCTGCTTTCCCCCTTTTTGTCAAATACCTCCATTTTGTCTGAGAGCCTTCTAACATAAATGGATAGAAGTTTTGCATCTGAGGAGATACTTTTGGCTATAGTAGTAAAAGAAGTTTGCAGTAATTCTATCTTCTTTGAGATGAAGGTTTCCAGTCGCCCAATTCTTTGACTGTTTACATCCTGTTTTGTAGAGAGAGAGTTGACTAGTCCCTTCTTCAGATCCTTTACAGTTTGGATAAGAGAGTCCATATTGGCTTGAAGTTTATTCAGTTTCTCTAAGTTGGACGCATGTGAATGGTCCAGCTTTAGAGTGTGAGATAGTTGTGTGTTCTGAATTTTAGAGATGGTAGAGATCATTTGCTCCATATTATTCTGTAAGTGCTGAACTTCTTCCAAGATAAGTTCAACTTCTGAAGAAGATGAAGGAGGAGACTGATAAGATGTTCCTGGTTCTTTAGAGATGTGCTCAGAAGTGACCAAAGTTTGATCAGTTGAGACTGATTTAATAACATTTTGAACTGAAATATCAGTTTCAGTTATTTCTCCTTGAACTGGAATATCATCAGCAGTGATTTCATCTAGATCCTGAGGTGGTGAAGGAGGGTTCTGTTCAGCAGATGATAAGAGAACTGAAGTTGGTGCCTCTAAAGGATGATTGATTAAAGTGTCTGGCTCATTAGTGGGGTGAACCGGATCAGTAGATAGATCAGGTTGTACAGATTCTTTTAAAGCAATAGTGACCTCCGGATTGATTTGATCAGCAGAGTGATCAACTGTAGAAAATTCCTGAACGACTGACTGAATGACTTCATCAATGTTTCCCAATTGCAGCTCAGCCTCAGAATACATCTTAGGAATATTATTTGTAGGTGCTGTCTTGGATGAAGATGGAGCAATTGATGAAATACCTTCTGGTTGAGATGAAGAACCAGCAAGGTCTTTGACTAGGTTTGCGGTTGAATTGTCAGCTGGAGCTTCTTCAACAATTTTTTGAGATATTTCTGGGATGATCAGCTCTTGACCCATTTCCCAGTATTTAATTTCTGCTTGCAGTGTTATCAGATCTGTTTCCAATTGAGCATAGACTGCCTTGTCGTTGAATGCAGTTGGACTAAGGGGATTAAAGTTTTGCCTGAGTTCAGCAACTATTTGCTGCAACTTTTGTTCCCGAGATAAGTCAAAGAAATATTTCTTCCTTTGCAAAGCTTGCTGAATAGAGGAAGCCTTAACTGTTTTTAACACTAGTCGTTCTAGATCAATAAATCTTTTCAACTTGGATTTATTGCGCAGTTCCTTAGCAAAAACATTAACTCTGAAATTGACCCATTCCTCAAAAACTTGGTGCTTCTCTGCTGCAAATGTATTGACTTCTTGCCAGATGAGGTCAATGTGAGTTTGAATTGCATTCGAGGGTCTGGGTTCTTTTTGAAGTTTACTTTTGCCCTTGGAGTCACTCAAAATGTGTGGGATAGTTAATCCTGATGTAGTTGCGTCAATATTTTCTCTGATTATTATTCCGGTGGGTCTGGCAAATGGAAAAGAAGAGTAAGGTGAGATACTAATCAGTGGAGCTTTGACCCCTGGAAGTTTTGATGATTTGCTGGATGCTGTGATGTTTGGCAGAAATGAGGATAATGGTAACTGATCCTCAGTTAAGGATGCAACTGAAACTTCCTTTGAGAAAACATCCTGGATTGGCTGTTGAGCTCCTGTATCCATTACCTGATTAGTGGATGTGGGTTTATCATGATCAACTGATTTGGTCTTCAGTGTCCTTGGTTTCTTAACAATTTGAAGAGGTAGAATCCTCTGACTATCAGGATCACTGAGAATCAGTTTGCGTTTTGACTTTTTCTTCTTTGTTAAGTTCTTGGCAACTTTGACTGATTTGGGAGCAGCCTGCTCCACCCCAATTTCCTTCTTGATCTTGATGAATTTCTCTGGAGAAAGATCTAATTTGGTTTTTGATGGTAGAATGTTTTTAGCATGGAACACCTTGAATCTTGATAATCTGTCAGAATCATCAGCAATTAACCCTTGGTTTTTCAGCAGATAACTGAGCTGGACAGCAAAACCTTTGGATTGCTTAGCAGAAGAGAACATGTTCTTCAAAATAGTGAATAGAAAATGCTTCCAGTTGATTCGTCGTCCAGTCATGATTACGGTGATGAGTTGAAACTTTTCCAGAGTCAGAGCAGCAAACGACCCAGCCTTTGCCAAAAGCCCTTTGGCTACAATGTCTGCCAGCAGTTGCACCTCGTGCTTTAACTCCTTTTTGGGATCGGAAACTTTGATTTTCCGTCCATCTGCAGAGAGTAAAGTTTGCATCTCTTCGATTTCCGATGCTTTGATCTCAGAAATTTGTGCTAGCCCATCAGAAGGCAGTGAAAATAAATCTCCAAAAGAATCTTCAGAGATGATCATTAGTTTGTTATTGATGGTAGCAGCAACGTTTTCATCAGAATTGATGAATCCTGTTGAATAGAAGTCGTGAAGCTCTTTGGGATAAATTTCCTGAGCGTAGAGACCCAAAAAGGGTTTTAAGCCTGCTGATTCCAGTTGCTGAAATACTTTCTTTACATCAGCGTCTGTAATGGACATAATTGAGTTGAAGTTGATAGCCATGGCGTTCAAAAGATGTGCTGGAATCTGGTTTTCCATTTGAAAGTGTTAGAAATTCTGATAGCTCTCAAGATAAAAATTAAGAGAAATGAGAGTTCTTTAGAAAGATAAAATTCTCGTAAAGGAAAACTGAAATGAAGTGGGAAATAGTATTTTATGACTGTTTTAATTTTCGGACACGTGTCAGTCCAGTAAAATTTTTGAGTAAAAATATGTGTACGTGTACTGTAATCGTGTGTGTAAAATAATGAGTGGTTAAAAATGTATACACGTTATAAACTGAAATTCATCATGAATTAGCAGACAGTCATGTTATTTGATGTGGAATATAATAGGTTTAATTATTTAACTTTCATGAGAAGATTAGTTGAATAATCAACTGAACGATCAGTTAGGGAAAACTGATTCCTTTCAGTTGAGAATTCACTAACAACTGTCTTCTCAGTTAACTTCTTAAACCTTCATTCCCCCTAAATAGATGCATTAAATAAAATAATCCTGATAAAACAAAAAATCCCAAGGTTTGGTAGTGTAATCGTCTTTTAAAGGAGTGTCCTTTCATCTTCTTTGACCTGGCCTATAAATAAGAATAGAGAAGTTAGTCACAAGCATCAGCAGAAAATACTCAAAGATAAATGGCAGGAGCAAGTAGTTCAAACATTGATCCTTTTTCACTGGAAGTACAGAAAGCTGCTATAGAAGACAAAGTTTTCTATGCTAGTCTTCCCTACTGGGAAGAATTACTGAAGCTCGAGCTCCTGTATAACTCGGGAAAGGTTACTTCGTTCATGCGGATGGCCCAACTGAGAGAGGTGCGAGAGCACTTAAAGATTTCTGCAGAGGTGGATGCCTTCAAGGAAGGCCATCTTTATGAGCTGATGCTGCGCAAAGAGTTGGAGATTCCTAACAGCCTCGCTTCTTCGCACAGTTTCTCCAAAACTTCGTCCTCAGCACTAGCTGTTTGGATGAATATGTGGATAGCTAGTGTGAAGGAAACTTATGATAATGTAATCCTTTCAAATATTTATGGATGAATAAAATATTTAGTGCATCGTTTTGTTTTATTTCTGCACACAATTATCTGTTTTATGATCTAATGAAATGCTAACAGTCATCAGTTTTGATAAGTAAATAAATGAACTGATGAAAAACTAATTTTCATAAGTTGATAATGAAACAACTAATAAAATTCAAACTGTTATCAGTTGATAATGATCAACTGATATCTTAAATGTCCTCGGTAAACGTGAGAGATGCCTTAATTGACTTGTGATTCTTCAACTTCTTCAACAACTTTTTCCTATAAATGAGATGATAGTGATAAAAATGTGATTCCACATTAGTTCAAAAATATTTCAACATGTCTGATTCTGATGCATGCAGTAGCACTCATGTTCATGTGACTGATCAGTCAGCCCCTCGCTTAACTGAAATTAAAAAAAAATGGAAAGATATGTCTTTCAAAAGGTATTGACAACCTGGGAAAAGATTTATGAGTTAAATGATTGGGTTAGGGCATGGCTAGATACAGTTGGATCTATGATTTCTTCTGTAAATTGGGAACGTTGGTATTCTTAGTGAAATATTATTCTCAATTTGTTGTGTTCTTATTTTCTGCACTTAATTCTGTTAGTGAAGTTATATTACTAATAATATCTTAAGATAAATTAATTAAACCAAGAATATTTCGGAAATAAGAAAACTTAGCCTCTGGTAATGGTTTTGTGAAGATGTCTGCTGCTTGTTGTTCCGTTGAGACGTATTCTAATATGATGTTCTTCTTCAGTGCATGATCTCTGATGAAATGATGTCTGACATCTATATGCTTAGTTCTGGAGTGAAGAACTGGATTGTATGTAATAGCAATTGTACTCGTGTTGTCACAGAATATTGGTGATTCCTTTGCATCAACACCATAATCTTTCAGTTGTTGCTGAATCCAGAGTAGTTGTGCACAGCAGCTTCCAGCAGCAAGATATTCTGCTTCAGTTGTGGAAGTTGCTATGGATGTTTGCTTTTTACTAAACCAAGAGATCAGTCTGTCTCCAAGAAACTGACATGATCCACTTGTACTTTTCCGCTCAAGCTTGCATCCTGCATAATCTGCATCTGAATAACCAACTAAATTGAAAGATGAGTCTTTAGAGTACCATAATCCAACATTTTCAGTGCCTTTAAGATATCTCAAGATACGTTTGGCAGCGGAAAAATGTGATTGCTTAGGATTAGCTTGAAATCTTGCACATATACATACAGCAAACATAATATCAGGACGACTAGCAGTTAAGTACAATAATGAACCTATTAAACCTCTGTATAGTGTCGTCTCAACTGATATTCCCCCTTGATCAGTGTCTAATTTAACTGATGAGCTCATTGGAGTGCTTGCTGATGAACAAGATTCCATGCCAAATTTCTTTAGCAATTCCTTGGTATATTTGGTTTGACTGATAAATGTTCCTGAATCCAGTTGCTTCACTTGTAAACCAAGAAAGAATGTCAGCTCACCCATCATGCTCATCTCGAACTTATCCTGCATCAACTTGGAAAATTTCTTGCATAATTTGGGGTTAGTTGACCCAAAAATAATGTCATCAACGTAAATTTGAACAAGTAAGATATGATCATTTTTCGAAAATTTAAACAAAGTCTTATCAACTGATCCAACAGAAAAATCATGATCAGTTAGGAATTTTGAAAGGGTTTCATACCAAGCTCTTGGAGCTTGTTTGAGACCATATAACGCTTTGTTCAAATAATAGACATGATCAGGGAAGTTATGATTGACAAAGCCTGGAGGTTGTTCAACGTAGACTTCTTCCTGTAATTTGCCATTTAGGAATGCACTTTTCACATCCATTTGATAAACTTTATAGTTCTTGAATGATGCATAGGCAAGAAATATTCTGATTGCTTCCAGTCTTGCAACTGGTGCATATGTTTCATCATAATCAATTCCTTCTTCTTGTCTATATCCTTGTGCCACTAGCCTTGCTTTGTTGCGCACAACTGAACCATCTTCGTTCAGTTTGTTTCTGTACACCCATTTTGTACCTATAACAGTTTTAGAAACTGGTCTTGGAACTAAGTTCCAGACATTGTTATGAACAAACTGATTTAGCTCTTCTTGCATTGCATTAATCCAATTAGGATCAGCAAGAGCTTCGTCAGTTTTTGTTGGTTCTAATTGAGATACAAAAGCTGAATGAATAATTAGATTGAGCATCTGATTTCTTGTTCTTACTGGATCAGATGGGTTACCTATTACCAGTTCTGGAGGGTGTGATTTCTTCCATCTAAGTTCAGCATTTGTTGCTTCACCGTCAGCAAATTCTTCGTTAGGTAACTGAATGTTCTCAGTTTCAGTTGGAGCTGATTCAGTTGTTAACTGATTCTCATTAGTTTGCTCCACTAACTGATTGTCAAGATTTGCTTCCAATTCAGCTGGTTGATCCAATATCTCAGGTTCAGGTGTATGAAAGATATTTTGATTATTACGACTTTCGTCTGAGTCATCATCTTCCAGACTGATATCTGTAAATTGATTAGCTAGCTCAACTTGATCAGTTGGCTTATCAATTAGTGTCGTTTCATCAAAATCAACATGTGCAGATTCTTCAACATTTAAGGTTTTCTTATTAAATACTCTGTAAGCTATGCTAACTGATGAATATCCAAGGAATATTCCTTCTGCAGATTTGACATCGAATGCTTTTAGATAATTTTTACCATTGTTATGAATAAAACATCTACAGCCAAATATTTTGAAGTAAGTGATTATGCTTTTTCTTCCATGCCAGATCTCATATGGTGTTTTCATGTGATTTTTATTAATCATTGATCTGTTCTGAGTGTAGCATGCAGTGTTTTACTGCTTCTGCCCAAAATTTTTGAGAAATACCAGAATCAGCAAGCATTGTTCTAGCAGCTTCTTTAAGAGTCCGATTCCTTCTCTCAGCTACACCGTTTTGCTGAGGTGTTCTTGCTGCTGAGAGCTCATGCTTGGTTCCAGTATTTTCTAAAAAGCTTGAAAGTGTTTGATTGATGAATTCAGTTCCTCGATCAGATCTGATTCGATCAATCCCAACTGATTTTTCATTTAAAAGTCTTTTAAAGAGTTTAATAAGTTGTGCAGCCGTATGGTCTTTGAATTTAAGAAATATAACCCAAGTAAATCTTGAAAAGTCATCTACGACCACCAAGGTGTATTTCATTCCCCCTAAGCTCATGACTGGTATTGGACCAAAGAGATCCATGTGCAATAGTTCTAAGCATCGGGATGAAGATTTACAGCCTTTGTTTTTGAAAGAAGATCGTACTTGTTTTCCATACTGACATGCTGAACAAAGTTTTTCTTTTGAAAAATTTATTTTGGGCAAACCAGTTAAAAGTTCATGCTTACTCAGATAGGCAAGGGATTTAAAATTTAAATGATTTAACCTTTTATGCCACAACCAGTTTTGAGATGATTTAGAGGCAATAAAACATACTGGTGCATAAGGTTGATCATTCCAGCTGACTTTGTAAGTGTTTCCTCTTCTTTTACCAGTTAGAATAATCTCTTCAGTTGAGTTTTTGACTGAACAAGAGTGTTTGTCAAACTGAACTGAGAATCCATTATCGCATAACTGACTAATGCTTATCAGATTATACTTAAGATTCTCGACTAATAAAACATCATTAATGGTGAAGTTACCATGGATAAGCTTACCCTTACCCACAGTTTTACCTTTGGAGTTATCTCCAAAACTGATGTTTCGACCAGTGTATTTGACCAGTTGAGATAATAAATTTGAATTTCCTGTCATGTGTCGTGAGCATCCACTGTCCAAATACCATATTGATCCAATGCTTGTACCTGCTATCTGCAATCAAACACAAGATAAGATTGTGGTACCCTTTTCTATTTGGGTCCAAAGTTGATTAGTCCTTTAGGAATCCAGACTTGAATCAGTCTAACTGACCGTCCTGTTGCTGTATTCCATATGGTCCTTCCTTGTCTGTGTGTGCTTGGTGTATGGTGTGTGGATGATACAACATGTGTTTTGCCCTTTTTCAACTGATTGTTCAACCGATATCTTCTCTGAACTAGCTTACTGTTGTAGTAGTTTGAGTAGCTATTTGAATATTTTCTGCTGATAGTTTTTAGTTGCTGACTCCATGAGTCAGTCTCACCCTTTGGATTATATCCAATGCCACATCTCTTGCCTTTATTCATATTCTGAGATGGCTGTTCAATCAGTTTACTCGGCTCTGCTTGTTCTTGTACCATAACTGATTTTACAAAGTGAATATATTTCCCTTTGTTCATATTCAGTTTTGGTTGAGTATCTTGAGAAGACGAATCATCTTTACTACAGAATCCTAAACCAGTTTTATCATCAACTGATTTCTGAGAATTCTGTATATTAGTTAAAGTTTTAGATGATTTGTTCCAAGCCTGAATAAGCTCATTGTGCTTTGAATTTTCAAGCAACAATTTTTGAATCATTAATTGATCCCTGCTTCTTTCATTTCTGAGTTCAGCAATCTCACTTTTCAGACTCAACATATCAACTGATTCATCAGTTTTTGTTTTATCGTCTTTGGGATCATCTTGCTTTGCTCTGGTTTTTTCAAACAATAAAGCAAGCTTTTGATACTCACTGACCATGTCATGAAGAGTTGAGATGAGTTCTTCTCTTGTAAAATCAGTTGAACTAAAATCAAATACCTGCTGATCGCTTAATTGATCTTCTATGTTATCAGCCATCAGACATTTTACTTCTTCCTCATCCTCACTAGAACTGCAAGAACTTTCTGGTTCTGACTCTTCGCTGTCAGTTTCTGCCCATTTGGCTTTGCTATCTTCAGCTAGGAGTACTTCATGTTTCTTTCTGCAAGGCTTCTTGTCGTCCTTAGATCTCCTCTTATGCTCATACACTTTCTTCTTTCTTTCAGTTGAGGCTTGATTGTCCTTTTTAGGCTTGAGATAGTTAGCAATAAAGTGACCCGATTTGCCACAGTTGTAACATACATTAGACTCTTCTCTGGAGTTGTTTCTCTGATAATTCTTCTGAAAATTTCCTTGATTTTTCCTCATGAATCTTCCAAATTTCTTAATAAATAGTGACATAGCATCATTGCTCAGTTGATCAGCAGCTTTCTCAACTGAACCAGTTGGTTCACTTCTAACAGCAGTCAAGGCAGTAGTTGGTGCTGGGGTAGATGGTTCTCCTTCTCGAGTTTGAAGTTCAAACTCATATGCTTTCAGATCAGCAAATAAATCATGAAGTTCAACTTTGTTTAGGTCTTTGGATTCCCTTATTGCCATAGTTTTGACATCCCATTCTTTGGGAAGTCCTCTGATTACTTTCAACGCTACTTCTTTATTTGTATACACTTTTCCAAGTGCATTCAGTTCGTTGATGATACAGCTGGTTCTTTCATCATATTCGTGCATTGTTTCTCCCATCTTCATTCTGATGTTGTCGAACTTCTGCACAGCAACTGAAAGTTTGTTTTCTTTGGTTTGTTCATTGCCTTCGCAAAGTTGAATTAACTTCTCCCAAATTTCTTTGGCGGTTTTGCACATTTTGATTTTACTGAACGTTATTTTGTCCAGTGTCTTATACAATATGTCTTTTGCAACATTGTCTAGATTTGCCTTTCTCTTGTCCTCAGTAGTCCACTCATCTCTGGGCTTTTCAATTCGGTGAGGTGCCCCTTCAGTAATAGCAACAGCTGTGTTTGCTTTCAAAATCTTCATGGGTCCGTCTGTTATAACGTACCACATGTCATCGTCTTGTGCAGCTAAATGAGCCTGCATTCTGATTTTCCAGTCATCGAAATCTTATCTGGAGAACATAGGAATCTTGTTGAATGAGGACATAGTGATCAGATTGAGTATAGATAGTCTTTGATAGGATATGCCCTGATCTGATACCACTTGATAGGATCGGATATTGACTAAGGAGTGTTTAGAAGGGGGGAGGGTTGAATAAACACTTCTAGGAATTTAAATGTGCTTCGAAAAAGGTAGTTCAGTTTTATTACAAACTGAACTAAGTATCCCGTCGGTCAATAACAATCAGTTAAACTGAATAATCAGTTGCGGAAAGTAAACTGATTGAAAGATAGAGTATCTAACTGAAAATGAAAAACTGAAGTAAAGACAACACAATATGTTTCTGGATGTTCGGAGATTTGAATAACTCCTACGTCACCCCTTCTATCTCAAGGATAGGATATTCACTAAAAGACTTTGATCGAGTACAACACTTGTACAGACCCACTTCAGTTAGGACTTATCTACTGCCTAAACTGAAACTCTTAGTATAATACAATGATCTCTGTGAGTAACTGAACTTAGCACTTATTGAATTATCAATATTACAGAGTGTTAGTTTGCTCAACTTGTAGCCTTAATTGCTACGAATAGATCTAATAAGAGTGAGCTGAGATTTTGACAGAGTAATAGCAAGTTTGAGATTGATAGATCGTCGTTTTTCTTCAACTGCTTTTATAGACTTATCTTTCAACGGTAACTTTGAATTTATGTATCCGTTGATTGCCACTTCATCATTTCTTGGACAGTGTTCTTGATTTCTACTTCATTATTGATTGTAAAACGGCGTTTTAATTTCAATAGCCGAAATACGTTGTTCTATGTGGTGCGGCTTTCCATATTCAGTTGCTATCTGATATGTCTTTCTGTCTGTTGAATGATCTTTCCCGAGGTATCTTCAGTTGAGAGACTTTAATATTTTCGGTTGAATGTTTTAACTGATCAGTTCTCAACTGATCAGTTTGTGTCAGCTGATTTCAGTTGATCAGTCCAGCTCCCGAATTTGATTTCGCGTATTAGTTGATTTAATCGATTGATTTATGTTTTTGTCAAACTCCGGAATTTAGTTTCCAACAGTTTCATACAAAATGAATCAGCCATGTAGGGCTACATCTCCTCCTGTGATGTTGATTTAAAATGAATCAAATTGAATTTTCTTAATGGAACGTTGATGAGAATAACGAAATTTAATAAACTTACGTGGAGCAGGCGAATCACGTGTCAACGAAAGATCCATCTGCATGTCGATGTGTGTGAACGTATAGCTCCCAAGACGTTAGATCTCTGACATGTCGTGCTCGCTAAAATAAATTCAATAATTGTAAAACATTAACATTTATAATTAATGAAATATATATTTTTTCCAAAGTACAATTCAATAAATGTCACGAACATCGTCGCTCGAATATTGAACCTCTTCTATTTCACTTTCAGTTCAAATCAATTTCGTTGTCGTACATAACATTAACATCGACTAGATTTTGAGACGATAAAAGAAATTGAGTTGAGATGTCATGAGGTCCACTTTCGTTGTTTTGAAATTCATCGTTCACATCAATTTGATTATGCTCAGTATTTGGCTTAACATCAGTGACATAAGCTCGCCTACGTAGAGTACTCACATGCATCCAATCTGATTCTGCTCTCTTCGTTGTTGGATAAGTCAAATACACAACTTGCGAGGCTTGCGTAGGAAACACAAATGGTTCGTAGTATCCAAGACTCTTTTTTCGATTGACATCCACAATTTTGTAATTTTTATTAGAAAACACAAATGGTTTGTAATTTCGTCTAAATATGGTTTGTTCTGACATTTTTTTTGATTTTAAGGACAATGCTAAACCCTAAACCCTAAAACCCTAAACCCCAAAACCGTTGCTATTAGCGACGGTTTACTAAAACCGTCGCTGATATTAATCGACGACGGTTTATTCATAACAGTCGCTATTATAGCGACGGTTTTATGTAAACCGTCGCTATAATAGCGACGGGTTTTAAGAAACCGTCGCTTAATTTAATATGCGACGATTTTAATGAAAATCGTCGCTATATAGCGACGGTTTAGTAAAAATCGTCGCTGATATTCCCTTTTTTTATACCACTCCCGTGAATCACTTAAACGAGCCGAACTCGAGCTCGAGCTCACGAGCCAGCATAACGAGCCGAGCTCGAGCTCGAGCTCACGAGCCAGTTATCGAACATGTTCACGAGCTAACGAGCCGAACATCATTAATCTCAAGCTCGGCTCAAAAAAATTGTCGAGCCCAAAATAAGGCTCGGGCTCGGCTCGATAAGCTTAACGAACGAGCCCGAACGAGCTTTTTAACGAGCCGAGATTCGAAAAACTCGCGAACAGTTCGGCTCATTTACATCCCTACATCCAGCCTAGTCTACTCAATCTTCGGCTCCCCCAGTCTCCATATCAATATGCTCACTTGCATCATTCACACCTAGTGAGTCTAAAGACTCAACACATCTGAATCATAATAGCAAGTATATATACATAACATGCAACCGCGACAAACACTGTAATTAAAATACATTGCATGATGTCTAAAGCGTAAGCATAAACATGACATGACAAAACATAAACGTGTCTATATCACATCATATCAAAAAATACATGTTCAGTTTTCTTTATTTTAAATAACAGTCTAGGGTTTGATGTTGAGTATTTTTTTGAACTGTTGTATTTTTACCAATAGTGGAATACTTTTATTTTAAAATGTATGATTGACGGCTGTTACTGCATGCATGCGCTTAAATGTAATGTTCGAAAAATTGTTTAAAAAAAAAAACTTAGTATTATTTTAGTAGCACGAATCAGCTTCATGCTAACACGAAGTATTTTCATCATTATGCATAGTCTCGGAAGAAGAAGAATGCTATTATATCTCTCGACGATGGTACTAGTCATGTTACAGCTGGGGTGGAAGACTTCAAGAGCATATTACGCAGTGTTTTGAAGATCTTTTCCCTTCTACTGGTTGTCTTGATAACCACATATCATCAACCGAGTACCAAGATGTATCAGTGACACTCAGAACCAGCTTCTCACAAGCCTTTTTGAAGCAACAAAAGCTCTCCCATCCATGCATCCAGACAAATCTCCATGTCCGGATGGAATGAATCCCGACATTTTTGGGATATCACTGTTATCGATGTTATTTGTCTCTCTTTTTAGATTCTTGCACTTCCCCTAAGGCTTAATTCCCAAGAAACATCTTTGTTTTCTCATAAAGTTTATAGATAATTACGTCTTTGTATAGTTAGTTATAGGCAAAAACTTGGTCATATTCGTGAGACGGATATCTTATTTGGGTCATTCATGAAAATGTATTACTTTTTATGCTAAGAGTATTACTTTTTATTGTGAATATGGGTAGGTTTGACCCGTCTCACAGATTAAGATCCGTGAGACGTTATATATATATATATATATATATATATATATATATATATATATATATATATATATATATATTTATTTATTTATTGATTCTAATATTTTTTTAAAAAAAATGTAAATTCTCATAGTTAATGACGCAATATTAGATATGTTAAATTTTTTTCATTAGAAAATAAATTAAAGTCAATGACGAATTTATGTTGTGTGCTTTATGGGCTAGTTATATATAAAAGAGTTGCAGGGTTTTTAAAAATTTCAAATATAATTTTTTAAAAAAATATTTTCAAAACTAATGTAATCCGCGCTTACGGAGCGCGGACGCTGCTCACGTGGAGGAGCGTCCGCGCTTCGTAAGCACGGACGATGGTCCATGTCAGCACCATATTATTTTAGCGACGGAATTTATAACCACACCGTCGCTAAGTGCCGACGGGTTTAGACACCGTCGCTAATTTAGCGACAAAAATCAAACCGTCGGTGTAATTGAATCAGCGAGGTTTGGTAACCGTCGCTATTTAGCGACGGTTTCTAAGCGACAGAAACCGTCGCTAAATGCGCATAAAACCTTCGCTAAAATCGCATAATTTTATAAGAGAATTTGCGCGCTACGAAAAGCCTTTTGTGTTGTAGTGAAGACAGAGAAAAAACAGACAAAAAATTAATCAATAAATAGGGGTGTTCATCGGTCATTTTTTTTCTCTATGTTCACTAGGCACTAGGGGTGTTCGTCGGTTCGGTTTTGAATTTTGTAATTCGGATATAAATATTAAAACCGAAGTTTATTAAGTTCGATTTCGGATTATATATATAACACCGAAAAAACCGAAATTTCATTAAATTAATAAATTTTTTATATTTTTATTTATATTATATAATTTGATATTATATTTAGTGAAAGAAGAACTATTTTGAACAATTTTTAGTTGAATGTTGTTTTCTTAATTAATTTAGACCTTATCTTTAAAACTTTTACTAAGAAAACATGTAGAAAGTTAACATATTATATTTTACAATATATTTATATTATTAATTTAAATAATTATATCAAAATCGAATTAACCGAAATAACCAAACCATTTTGATAGAAAATCGAACCGAACTGAATAAAAATGGTTCGGATATCAGATTATATATTTTTAAAACCGAAATAAAAAACCAAACCGAACCAACCGATGAACACCCCTAGTGCCTAGTGAAGATAGAGAAAAAAAACCGACTGATGAACACCCCTATTTCTTGATGAATTTTTTGTCTGTTTTCTGCTCCGTCTTCACTACAATAAAAATGGCTTTTCGCAGCGCGCAAATTCTCTTATGAAATTATGCGCTTTTAGCGACGGTTTAACACGCATTGAGCGACGGTTAAAAACACATCGCTAACTAGCGACAGTTAACAAACCGTCGCAAATTCAATTTCAGCGACGGTTTAAAAACCATCGCTCCATTAGCGACGGTGGCTTAAACCGTCGGCAATTAGCGATGATTTTGTTATAAATTCCGTCGCTAAAATAATATGTTGCTGACATTGCCATCGTCCGTGCTTACAAAGCGCGGACGTTGTTCCACGTGAGCAGCGTCCGCGCTCCATAAGCGCAGATTACATTAGTTTTGCAAATGTTTTTTTTAAAATTATTTTTGAAAAAGTTTTTTAAAATAAAATTATTTTTCAGCCACCGGTCTCCGTTCCTCGATCGCAACTCAAATACCCTTTAAAAATACATTTTAATGCAACCATGTAGAAAAATATGTTTTAAACATTTAATATGCACGACAAAATTAATTAATGCAATTAAAACATTTAATTAAAATACAAAGAATTTAATAACTCAAATGAATGTGGTTCGCGTGGACATTTAAATTTTCGGGGCATTACAATCTTCTTCTCTTAACTTGAATTTCGTCCTCGAAATTCGCTTATCCTTAATAACCCAAGGTTTAGACTTAGTTCTAGCATCCCAAAAATCTACGCTTCCGCTGCGCTAAAACTTAAATTCTAAATGTCCTTACGTTTCCTTGATCTCAATTAAAATTTTCCTTCTAAATCTTTATTTGCAACTCGCAACTTAAAAAGACCCGTCTCACGGATTAAGATCCGTGAGACGGTCTCACATGAGATCTACTCAACCAAGAAATCCCAAGGTTCCAAATATTCTTAGAAGTCTAAATAATCAAAATTCTTACCATATAACTCATTCAATTCGCACTTATTGCTAAACTAATCCCCAAATTCCTTAATTAACCTATAAATTTTTGGCATTCTTAATTTTCTTCTACAGGTTTCCCATAGCATAATTTCGTTAAATTTAAACTTATTTCCCAAAAAAAATCAATTCCTATAAACAATCTTATCTTTCATCAAACTTAAGATCCCAATTTATATATTTCTATACTCCCAAAGTCGATGAAATCCTCGAATAATTATTACTTATGAGTAATTCCCAAAAATTAACTCAACTAGTAACCATGAATCATAAATATTTTCTTAGAAAATCTACGTATCCAAAAATATTCATACAATTCTCAATTAACTTTTAGCCCAAAAAGTAAAACGTCAATACTAAAACCCAAAAAATAAACATAGTCCAATTTCACCACACAACCAACATGCGTTTGAAATCAAATAATTTCTTATTTCATATCGTATCACATATAAAATTCTAAAGCATATAAAACATATATTATCATAAAGTTATTAAATATTAGACATAAACATATAAGTCATGTACTTATGCAGGTAACATTATAAAATCATATAAAGCATGTAAACTTACAAGTTGAGGCTTGACGACTGATCTTTCCGGCGTTGATGGTGGCACAACCCTTTACAGGACCTTTGCTCTGATACCAACTGAAACGTCTGCTTATTCGTTTTCTTAAAAAGTACTAGAATTTTTTTTTAAAATCTCTCATAGCATCGGCCGAATTGCATACAAAAGCATAACATATTTTTGACGTCATTTTAAAATAAATCAACCAACTAACATTTGAAAAGTATAGCTCATACTATAACCTCTCAAAAACCATTTATAATAAAACGTCGTAAAAATATCTTTAACATAACTCAAAATCATAAATCATAACTAGTGCGAAAAATTAGCGTCAGTCCTTGAGTTATGTGCACCTTCAGTCCAGCAAAGTCAACCATCAAGACCTTCATTATCATATTCATAATCAATATCACCTGCATCAATCACACCTAGTGAGTCTAAAGACTCAACACGTCATATTCTTGATAACGAGTAATACGTAATACAGTTAACATATAACAGTGAAAAATACTTGTACTTAAAATATCATTTTCATGAAGATGCATAAACTTAACTTAAACATTTCCGTAAACAATTTCATGATGCATAAAAACATTTTCAAAAGACATAAACATATTCATATTCATGTCCATAGTCGTATTCATATTCATGTTCTTATTCATGTTCGTGTTTGTTGAATTCAGATCGTGATTGTGACTCATATTCTTAAACGTATTGGGCGATGGATCCATAAAAAAAACCACAGTACTGGGCGGCGGGGACACCAGCAACACTCTTACCGGTCAACTGGACCTTGGCCTACGTTTAACATATTCGTATTCGTATCACGTATTCGTATTCGTATTCGTATCCGTATCCAAGGAAACACGATCGTCGGGCTCCCACTGGGACCATAACCCTCACGATATTTCCAACATATTCAGTAGTCACAAACATGCATAATATCATTTTTATTTTGAAACCAAGCATGCAACATATCTTTTAAATGTCCAATTTAAATCATAAAATTCATAAAATAAACATTTTAACATATTAAATCATAAAATATTAAACATATTAACGTCTTAAAAATCCATATTCAATTAAAATTGACATATTAAAATATAAACATTCGTAATCATTTAAAATAACCATATTAGCACATAACACGGCATTCAAGAAACTGCCATGACGTTTACTGATTTCTAAGTGTAAAAAGACCGTTTTACCCCTAGACGTAAAATTTCACGTTTTTGACTTTTTTTCTTAATTTGCTTGACTCTAACATGTTCCAAATAATTATTTAAGCCTACATGAATTTTCTCATATTTTTATTTAGCTTAAATCGAGGACTTTTAAATTAATCTTTAAATGTGATGTATTAATGCGTTTTAATCCCGAATTAAACCAAACCTTAATATAAAATTCCCAAATTAAAAATTTAGAATTATAATAATTATTTAAGCTTAACCCTAAATTTTCATAATTTTAAAAGCCTTAAAACTATGCGTTTCAATTAAATCGTTAATTAGCGTTTCGTGCGGCAATTAAATTCCGAATAAAACCAAAACTCGTTATTTTGATCCCAAATTTTTAACATAACATTTTTATGATTTATTATACCCTTCCAAGTCATGAGTCACACCCGTGGACCCATGGATTCATTTTTTGTTCTTAAATTTTCGTTTTTGACACCTTATCGAACACACCGAGCCATCTCCTAATTTACTCGAGCCACGCCCGAGCCACCTTGAGCCAAAACCTAGCCAACCCACATAGGGACCCTACTGACCAAGCACAGCCCGTAAAACCAGCATTGACCCGCTAAAAAGCTCCTGGAACTCGACCCATATTTCTGCACGTTTGAGTGTGTGTGCTTCCTTGCATATTTAGGACTCCTAACCGAACTAGGACTCTTTCAGCCGAGCCACCACCGAGCCCACACGACCCTAACCTTCCCTAGACCACGCCCAGACCAAGCCCAGACCAACCGAAGCCATGGACGCGAGCAGCAATCTTCCTGAGCGAGACAGCAGCCTCGCGTGCACCTTGCTGCCTTGTGTTTCCTCATGTTTTGCTCGAGCCAGCAGCCACCCAAGCCGCACCAGCCCCTAGCCCAGCCCTTTTGCACCCCCTTAGGACCCTAAAGACCTAGTCTAGCCCAGCCCCAAGCCCTCGGCCAAGCCTCTTCCTTCCCTGCGCTGCAGCTGTACCTGCGCGTCTCCTTGATGCTTCAACTCATGTTTCCCACTTTTTTCTGCTAGGGCCCCCAACCACCGAGCCAACCCTTGAACCATCCATACAATCACCCTTCTAGGACCCTAAGGACCTAACCTAGCCCAGACCAAGCCCCCTGGCCGAGCCACAAACCATCTGCGCGAGCTGTCCACCTGCGCCTCTCGCATGCATCCTCTCGGGTAGGAGTCCTTCTCGGCAAGGACTCCTCCCAGCCCACTTACTCGAGTCCTAGCATGGCTAGGACTCTTTCCTTGACTCCCCCTTGGTCTTAGCTCGGTCTTGGTCCCAACCAAACCCAAGCTAAGCCCCCAACTCGTGAAAACCGAACCATAAGATCACCCCATGACAGATTTGGTTCTAGCTTTGCGTGTTCTGTTTCGTGCCATTTTTGGTTGATTTTATGACCCTAAAACTTGTGTAAATTCATGCTTGATCAAGTCCTAATCATGGAGGCCCTTTTACACATATAAAAACATGATTTTTGGAATTAAAAACACAAGTTTAAAGCATGTATACACATAGTTACGAAAATAGAACTCGTGTGACTTGTTTTCATGCAAATTCATAAACAATTACATAATATGGTGTGATGATGAGTAAAAGGAGAATATGGTGTGTTTTTGCGTTTAAAATATGGTGTGATGATGAGTAAAAGAAGAATATGGTGTGTTTTTGCGTATTAAACGCACGATTTTACGTTGACAAATCGAAGAACGACGACGAGAAACGACGGCTTGAAAAACTTTAGCAAACTTGATGCTCTTCCCTTTGAAATTTCGAAACCTTTACTATCAAATTGGGAGATGTTGTGCCGTGTGAAAATTGTAAGGTAGAGTTTTATTTGTTGAGGTAAAGTGGGGCGTGCATAAGCAAGGGTTTAGGGTGGGGTTTTGCACTTTTTAAATACTAAATAAAACACTAATCAAGGTTTAGGCTCATTAAGAAAAATAAATAAGGCCCAATAGCCCATTAGTGCTTAATAAAAATATTAAAAATAATTTTGTTTAAATAAGTTTGTGAATTTATTAGCCGGGTTGCCAAAACGTTCGCTTTTTGTTAAAAATTCACCACCGATAAAAATTACATCCCGGCGTATAAAATCACCTCAAAACCCCATATTTTTAAAAATAAGAAAAATCACCACCCTTATTTTAAATAATTAAAAACAATTAACCAATAAATTTTTTTCTATTTTTCAGCTACCGGTCTCCGTTCTTCGATCGCAACTCGAATACCCTTTAAAAATACATTTTAATGCAACCATGTAGAAAAATATGTTTTAAACATGTAAATATGCACGAAAAAGTTAATTAATGCAATTAAAACATTTAATTAAAATACAAAGAATTTAATAACTCAAATGCATGTGGTTCGCGTGGACTTTTAAATTTTCGGGGCATTACATCATGTCATGTTTATGCTTATGCTTTAGAGATCATGAAATGTATTTTAATTACAGTATTTTTCGCGGTTGCATGTTATGTATATGTACTTGCTATTACGATTCAGGCGTGTTGAGTCTTTAGACTCACTAGGTGTTAATGATGCAAGTGAGCATATTGATATGGAGACTGGAGGCAACGATAACTGAGTAGACTGGGCTGGATGTGCGCAAGCTAAGTAGACGATGACTTTGAATTATTTTAAATAACAGTCTAGGGTGAGTAGACAATATGACAGTCTAGAGTGCACACATCCAGCCTAGTCTACTCAATCTTCGGCTCCTCCAGTCTCCATATCAATATGCTCAATTGCATCATTCACACCTAGTGAGTCTAAAGACTTAACACATCTGAATTATAATAGCAAGTATATATACATAACATGCAACCGCGAAAAATATTGTAATTAAAATACATTGCATGATGTCTAAAGCGTAAGCATAAACATGACATGAAAAAACATAAACGTATCTATTGTGGGGACCCGAACTTAATTCCTACACGGCATCGATATAATTCATATATCCAGTGTCTGGGCGAAACAGCCACAGAATTGACGAATCAGTCAAGAATTAAGAGAATCAGCCAATAACTAGACGAATCAGCCAGTAATTAATCGAATCAGCCAAAGTTTAGACGAATCAGTCAATAACTAGATGAATCAGCCAATAACCAGACGAATCCGCCGGTGACTAGGCGAATCAGCCAATGACTAAACGACTCAGAAGTCAATACATGCAGTGGCTATGAATCAATAGACTACAAATATCAATTTCATCAATTACAAATATCAATGCAATAAACTAAGTATGTGATTTAGGGAAACTCGAGTCAAACCTCACTCGAGTTGTGCAATCCCAACTCAACATTAATTTACACCTTTCTTTCTGATACTATGACTCTGTTGAAGCCTCGAACTCAAAGCCTGTTAATACTCAATCTGACAATAACAATATCGAGGGTACGGTATCAATATATCACTCAATCAATACTGGATATAATCAGAATTCAATCAAATTCTGTTTCAACAGTATAACGTCATAATCTCAATATACCCAGCATTACCATATCAGTCAGATATTAATTCTAACATCTCATATTCGATAACAAGTCAATTCTGATATCAAATCTCAATCAACTCAACTCCAAAAATCATAACAATTCCATATGGTTTCTGTTTCTCAATCCAGTTTCAATTATACGATGTCTAACATGACAAGAACATCATATATGACTCATATCAGATTCTGAAAATACCATAATTTCAAAACATATCAAAACGTAGCAAAACTTACGTCCAGTTGTAGCCTACGTAGATAGGAACTCAATAACGAAATCGGATTCGAAATCGGACGGACCGATTTCTCAAAAAAGGCGTAAGGATTTTTCACTCTTTCCCTGAAGCTTTCTTCACAATTCTTTCCTTCGATTTCCTTTTGTTTCTGCCAAATTCAATGTACGTATATATATATATATATATATATATATATATATATATATATATATATATATATATATATATATAGATATATATATATATATATATATATATATATATATATATATATATATAGATATATATATATATATATATATACATATACGCACATGCAACAAGCCAAGTGGCTCGGTGTGCCTACTGTACGTCTCGAGCATATACGCGACTAATATCGGCGCATATGCGCGAGACACTATGTATTGGCGCGTAGCATGCACAATGCCTCGCGCATATGCGCGCCCTCAATCGGCGCATTTGCGCGAGGTCCTTCAAAATTCTTCACAACTCTCGGGTTACCTCGCGCACATGCGCGGATTCGTGTCGTGCATATGCGCGAGGTTCTCTGCCCCCGTCACGCATATGCGCGCATCTGTGCCGCGCATATGCGCGAGGCTATTGTTCCTCGCACATTTTCATGTATTTTCTCGTCTTTCCCGGTCCGATCCTTTCCGCCTATAATCACCTCAATTATCACCAAATCATTTCAAATTACGGTAATCGAATTCTCGGGCCTTACATTTGTCGAGATTTCGATTATTGTAATCTGTCATGAATTATGGATAATCGAGATGCAATTATAGACGGATATGATTAGACCGAAAAGACGGAAGAAAACCCGAGTTTTGTGCGAAGACCGAAGGTCTCGCGCATTTGCGCGAGACGTAGGCGCGCATATGCGCGAGCTGTGCGGACGCTAAGGAGCCAAGATCGAACCTTGCACGCACATGCGCGACTTGAAACACGCACATGCGCGATAGGTCCAGAGAGTTGGGCGCATATGCGCCGATTGGATGCGCGCATATGCGCGAGTGCTGAACGCCGAGGCCGTAAGTCTCGCGCATATGCGCGGGGATGTGACGCGCATATGCGCGAGGCATGCAAACGGACAAATCGACATTTGGCCATCATGCGACGTATGTGTATATATATATATATATATAGCTAAGTTCCTTCTTCATAAATCAGAAAGAAGAAACGAAGAAAGAAATTGAAAAAGTTTCAGAAAAATCCTTACGTCTTTTGTGAAAAATCCGTTCGTCAGATTGTGAATCCGACTTCGGTACTGTGTTCCTATCGATGTAGGCTACAACTGGACGTAAGTTTTGCTACGTTTTTATACGTTTTGAAATTATGGTATTGTCAGAATATGATATGATTCATATATGATGTTCTTGGTATGTTAGACATAGTATAATCGAAATCGGACTGAGGAACAGATACCATATGAAATTGTTATGATTTTTAGAGTTGAGTTAATTGAGAATAGATATCAGGATTGGAGTATTATTGAGTATGAGGTATTAGGAGTGATATCTGTCTGATATGGTAGTGCTGGATATATTGAAATTATGACGTTATGTTGTTGAAACAGAATTTGATTAAATTCTGATTATATCCAGTATTGATTGAGTAGTGTATTGATACTGTGTACCCTGGATATCGTTATTGTCAGATTGAGTATTGACAGGCTTGGGGTTCGAGACTTCGACAGAGTCAGAGTATTAGAAAGAAAGGTATAAATTAATGTTGAGTTGGGATTGCACAACTCGAGTGAGGTTTGACTCGAGTTTCCCTAAATCACATACTTAGTTTATTGCATTGATATTTGTAATTGATGAGATTAATGTTTGTAGTCTATTGATTTATAGCCACTGCATGTATTGACTGCTGAGTCGTTTAGTCATTGGCTGATTCGCCTAGTCACCGGCTGATTCGTCTGGTTATTGGCTGATTCGTCTAGTTATTTACTGATTCGTATAAACTTTGGCTGATTCGCTTAATTACTGGCTGATTCGTCTAGTTATTGGCTGATTCGCTTAATTCTTGACTGATTCGTCAATTCTGCGGCTGTTTCGCCCAGACACTGGATATATGAATTATATCGATGCCGTGTAGGAATTTATTCATTCCTATCGACTGAGATTCGATATAATTATCAATATCCAGACATCGGGATCCCTAGGTTAGAGTTGAGTCGAGTCTGAGACGACGCGTTGTTGAGTCGAGTCTGAGTCTGAGTGTGATTCATTGCTTGATATTGATTTATGTTTCTGATTTGATACATGTTATGAATATTTCTTATATGCTTTTGTATATGCTTTTATATGATTGCATGTTTACATTGTTTATACTGGGATGTAGTTCTCACCGGAGTTATCCGGCTGTTGTCTTGTTTTGTATGTGTGCATGACAACAGGTGGGGCTGCATCAGGGTCAAGAAGAGGATGAGAGAAGACAGTTAGCGTGTAGATCCGGACTTATGAGTATATCTGTTATATCACCTGAGATGTAGTGAAGAAATAGTAGTTATTATGATTTCTTGTTGTACAGGACTTGTACTTAGATCTGATTAGTGATCTTGTAAATGAGATAAGACTTATTTCATATGCTGCGTACTCCCGTGTTTTTTTTTAAAAAAAAATTTAGACCCTGTTTATTTTAATTGATTAATTATTCCCAGCAAGTGATTAAGAATTGAATTAAGTTCGGGTCCCCATGGTACTGGTCATGTTACAGCTGGGGTGGAAGACTTCAAGAGCATATTACGCAGTGTTTTGAAGATCTTTTCCCTTCTACTGGTTGTCTTGATAACCACATATCATCAACCAAGTACCAAGATGTATCAGTGATACTCGGAACCAGCTTCTCACAAGCCTTTTTGAAGCAACAAAAGCTCTTCCATCCATGCATCCAGACAAATCTCCATGTCCGGATGGAATGAATCCCGACATTTTTGGGATATCACTGTTATCGTTGTTATTTGTCTCTCTTTTTAGATTCTTGCACTTCCCCTAAGGATTAATTCCCAAGAAACATCTTTATTTTCTCATTAAGTTATAGATAATTACGTCTTTGTATAGTTAGTTATAGACAAAAACTTGTGTGAGACGGTCTCACAAGTCATATTCGTGAGACGAATCTCTTATTTGGGTCATCCATGAAAATGTATTACTTTTTATGCTAAGAGTATTACTTTTTATTGTGAATATGGGTAGGGTTGACCTGTCTCACAGATTAAGATCCGTGAGACGTTATATATATATATTTATATATATATATATATATATATATATATATATATATATATATATATATATATATATATGTTAAATTTTTTTCATTAGAAAATAAATAAAAGTCAATGACGAATTTATGTTGTGTGCTTTATGGGCTAGTTATATATAAAAGAGTTGTTGGGTTTTTTTTAAAAAAATAATTTAATTTTAAAATTTTTTTCAAAAATAATTTAAAAAAAAACATTTGTAAAACTAATGTAATCGGCGCTTACGGAGCGCGGATGCTGCTCACGTGGAGGAGCGTCCGCACTTCGTAAGCACGGACGATGGTCCATGTCAGCACCATATTATTTTAGCGACGGAATTTATAACCACACCGTCGCTAAGTGCTGACGGGTTTAGACATCGTCGCTACACTGTCGCTGATTCAGCGACAGAAATCAAACCGTCGCTGTAATTGAATCAGCGATGGTTTAGTAACCGTCGCTATATGCGCATAAAACCGTCGCTAAACTCGCATAATTTTATAAGAGAATTTGCGCGCTACGAAAAGCCTTTTGTGTTGTAGTGAAGACAGAGAAAAAACAGACAAAAAATTCATCAATAAATTGGGGTGTTAATCGGTCATTTTTTTTCTCTATGTTCACTAGGCACCAGGGGTGTTCGTCGGTTCGGTTTTGAATTTTGTAATTCGGATATAAATATTAAAACCGAAGTTTATTAGGTTCGATTTCGGATTATATATATCAAACCGAAAAAATCGAAATTTCATTAAATTAATAAATTTTTTATATTTTTATTTATATTATATAATTTGATATTATATTTAGTGAAAGAAGAACTATTTTGAACAATTTTTAGTTGAATGTTGTTTTCTTAATTAATTTAGACCTTATCTTTAAAACTTTTACTAAGAAAACATGTAGAAAGTTAACATATTATATTTTACAATATATTTATATTATTAATTTAAATAATTATATCAAAATCGAATTAACCGACCGAAATAACCGAACCATTTTGATAGAAAATCGAACCGAACTGAATAAAAATGGTTCGGATATCAGATTATATATTTTTAAAACCGAAATAAAAAACCAAACCGAACCGACCGATGAACACCCTTAGTGCCTAGTGAAGAAAGAGAAAAAAACCGACCGATGAACACCCCTATTTCTTGATGAATTTTTTGTCTGTTTTTTGCTCTGTCTTCACTATACTCTTATAAAATTATGCGTTTTTAGCGACGGTTTTACGCGCACTTAGCGACGGTTATGAATCCGTCGCTAATTAGTGACAGTTAAAGCACCGTCGCAAATCGAATTTTAGCCACGGTTTAAAAACCGTCGCTCAATTAGCGACGGTTTAGCGACGACGGCGCAAACCGGCGGCAATTAGCGACGATTGTTTTTAAATTCCGTCGCTAAAATAATATGTTGCTGTCATAAGCGGGGATTACATTAGTTTTGTTTTGTTTTTTAAAATTAAATTATTTTTAAAAAAAACCCAGAGTTGCATGATAACCAATTTAGTTTTTTTTTTAAAAATACAATGCTTAACCATTCTAAAAATTTTCATTCAGCCAATATAATTGATGCGGCCACGCTGAAATGGAATGAGCTGGGTCAGAAGCTCCAACGGGCCAAATCAATAATTTATAGTGTTTGGGAATTTGAGTGTGGACAATGGCTCTTTCAACACCTGCAGATAAGAAAAGAACTCGTGAATGGGCGCCGGAAGGGTGTCCGGCGTGACCACTCCGATGCTTAAGTCAGCAGACTTATCAAGGAAGAAACTTAGAGCAATATGTATGAATGCTTGAGAAAGAAGAATTTTTCAGACCCCGTAAATGACAACTATACCTGCTATTTATAGGAAGGAAAACTAGGGTTACCTCGATACGCGGGCGTACCTACCACTTGTACCCTTGAACGTTGACTGCCTGTCCAGTCCCTTTCTTCCCGATAGCTTCGCGGACACTCCAAGGAGAAGGGATGTTGACTTCCTGTCCAGTCCCTTTCTTCCCAATAGCTTCGCGGACACTCCAAGAAGAAAGGATGTTGACTTCCTGTCCAGTCCCTTTCTTCCCAATAGCTTCGCGGACACTCCAAGAAGAAAGGATGTTGACTTCCTGTCCAGTCCCTTTCTCGGACCTCCCAACGAGGTTACTTGGGTATTGAGCCCTCGGCTCTGACATGAGAACCCGGGCCCTAGTTAATCATTTCACTCGACGGTTATGTAGGAAATACCCGGCCTCTCGGTTTTCATACGGGCCATGCAACGAAACTTCTCGGGTCAAACATGACTCGGGCCCTTTCAAGGGTATCACCACCCATCCCTAAAATAGTCGGGCTAGAGTCTAACTCGCTGTCCCGATCAGTCTAAAATAATTTGCAGCGAATAATAGCATCGGAGCCTTCAAGTGTCCCATAGATGAGATGTCACGTCGAAATGGTGTGTCTCCCGGACCCGAATAAATTGTTATCCAGCTTCCCTGGATGTCACAATCATTATGATGAAAGGTGTCAGCATTAATTCCTGCCTGAAAATGCTTCGTATTTCAGGAAATGAATAAGTCTGACACCTCGATAATTGCGCACGTCTTTTCATCTTCCGGCACAATTTCTGAATATGCATCCTAACCCTTTACACATTCATAGATCAACGGTGGTTTTTATCCCCTTGCCTCTATAAATAATCATCCGCTTTCCTTGCAATCATTCCAACAACAACTATCATCCAAAAAGAAAAGTAATGGCCGATGCAAGCAGTTCAAGAGTTCCAGATATGTCCGAGGAATTCATGGACATGGCTGCGGAAAAACATAAGGCCGCAATAGAAGATGAGGTCTTCGAAAAGATCCTTGTCTTCTGGGAGGCATTGCAAGGATTACAACTGCTCTACAACTGGGGCGAAGCTACCACTCCCGAGCTGGCGGCGAAGTTGGAGAAATACCGGGAATACCTAAACATTCCCGAGACATCGGATCCTTTAGAAGAGGATCGTATCTACGAACTGATGCTTTGTAAGGAGAGGAGCATTTTGAATAACATCACTAACACCGAGAGCTACGCAAGGGGGGCTACCAGAGAAGTAAGACGCTGTATGCATCTGTGGAAAGCCCGTGTAGAGGAGGAGTTTTGCTGTAGTGCGCAATAATTCCTTCAAATAAAATCTTATTTGAATTTACTGTCTCTGTATTACTTTATTTAATGCCTATTCCCCGAGCTGCATAACTCAACTAACAAGATTAACTAACAATACGTAACAACCGGGGACGTAAGGGTTTCGTAACTCCAACAAAAAGGATGCCCGAGCTTTGCATTTCCTGGGTTTCGGATGGAATACCGGGGCATCATCCTTTCAAGTCTTATCAAAAAGACCGGGGGGTGCGACATCTCGGGTGTAAAAAGCGTTGCTCCGTACTAATTAATGCATTAATGATACGCATCTCTTCCACTCAACTGTCACCATCGTTTAATCATTTTGAGAATGATTATTTATGATACCTTAATATGTTCGACTCAAGTATATCCGCCGGGCTTAAAAATAACATGCCGGGGCGTTGTGTCTCCCGGGCTTAAAATAACTTGCCGAGGTCTAAAACCTCCCGAGCTGCCAACCAACATGCCCGAGTCCCGAACTTGTAATCCTAGAAAAGGAATAAGCCGGGAATAAAAATCTTTCGGTTTGCTGACGTGGTGTCATGATGATATGCACTTTATTAAACTCCTGTCAAACGCAAACGTTCCGTGTTCCAAGATACATCAGATTTGACGCTTGGGTAACCATACAGACCCTCCACCTGCCCTGCACAATTTACGGAGGGCATCCTGATCGTACACACATCTAGATTCGACGGTTCTGATCAACTTTTACCTTTGAATAATAGAGGGGATGATTCGGCTGACTGAGACTCTTGGACTTCCTCCATATTTAAGGACGTTCACCTATAAATAAGAGGGGATAGATGCAAAGTGACCCTCAATCCAAAATGTCGAGTTCAAGTGGTTCGAGTGCCTGCAGCAATACACATGTTCTGGTGACTCCGGAGATGCGTCCTCATGTGGAGGAACTGAAGAGGAAAATTGAGGAACGCATATGGGCGAAGGTCATGGCCGTGCGGGACAAGCTTCATGACTTGGATTATGCCTACCGCAATCGTCTCGCCACTACTCGAGCACAAAGAGCAAAAGCAAGGAAGTATATCCGAGAATTTGTAGTAGACCGGGTGACAGATCTGGTTGATGATGAAGTTCTACTGCATATGATCCTGTGGAAAGAGTGGCATGCCCTGAAAAAGATAATGGAGAATGAATCCTTCGTCAACCTCCGCATTCACGAATTAACTAATTGGATAACGGAGTGACAGGATTCTGTATCTAACATAATGGATCCCATAACTTTTCGCCGCTATTTTATGTAATGGAAATTTTATCGACTTCTATTGCTTCATTACTCTTCTGCAAATAAATCTTTTGCGAATTTATGCGGACCGAAACAATAGACTTACAGTTATTCGTAATAACCCGATCTTTTAAAACTGAAACGGCCCTTGTGACATACCAGATTAAAATACGATTCCAGGCTCTGGCACCCCCCGAACTTAGAATATAATCCCGGGCTATCAAATCTTGTGACTGTAACAAGATGCCGGGGTCTCGGACTACTCGGTCTTAGAAATCCCCATCCCGGGTCTCTAGGTTTCCCGAGCTATGAAACAAACCTGTCGGGTTCTCCCAAACCTCCCGGCTTACCCACACAGCATTATAATGACAAGTGTTCATCTATCCCAACGGTCAGTAATGTTTCGTATTCCGAGGAGATTAAGCCATCATGACATCTCGATCTGTGTAACTGTCTTTTCATTCTGCCCATCGCGACTTTCGAGGCGCATCGAAACCGCACACGTGTTCACTCAGTCGACGGTTCAGATCGTCCTTCATCCCTTATATATAGCAACCCCAGGTTTTTCCAAAAATCACTTTCAAATCACCATTGTCGGCGAAGCCCTTGCAAATTCTTCTCTCGCAGTTTCCGGCGTTCGAAGTCTCCCTATTCCTACGATCTTCCACCATCTCCGCCCTAAATACTCGTAAGTTTCCTCTTCTCATTATGTCTAATTCTACTTCTTCTACTTCCAGGGCCAATGCACGAGGCTCGTCAGGATATGAATCCGCTGCACTTCGTTCTGATTCGTCTCCTTCTCCCACCTCTCGTCGCCCTTCTACCCAGACTGTCAGAAAACCTATAAGCTTTAAACCCCCATCTTCTTCCAGACCTTCTAAACCCTCTTCTTCGGGCCTTTCCCGGATCCCTAAAAAAGATAAGGGTAAGGGCAAGGTCCATGCTTCCGACCGCCCTTTAACCGAGGTCCTCGAGGTTCCATGGTTCTCCTCTTTGAGCAGCTCCTTGCGCCCCGGGGCAGAGAAGGAACTTCGAACCCTAGGGGTCATTCCCCCTACCTATCCTATTCTCATACCCGGATCTGCAGACCGGGCGGATCAAACCCCCTCTGGTTATATTACCTTTTTTCGGGACCAGCTTCGAAATGGTCTTCGATTTCCCATTGCCCCGTTCTATATCGAGGTTGCCAAATTCTTTGGTGTACCTATTAATCAATTTCACCCCAACTCCTTTCGGATCATGGCTTCGGTTTTTGTTCTCTTCCGTATGCATGATCTGGTAATAAATTCCAAAGTTCTGCATTACTTTTTTATTTGTAGATTAGGAGATAATGTCTTTTCCCTTTCTGCCCGGCTTAATGCCCGCTTTCTTGATGACATCCCTTCCTCTCAAAAGGGGTGGAAAGGAAGGTATTTTTTTATTCGCCTCCCGGGTTCTCTTGATTGTCCAACCGGGTTCCTCCCTTCTCTTCTCGCTCAGCCAGAACTTCCTCGGGCGTATAAGTCTGAAGAATTTTATACCCGAAGCCTCGCCTTGGTAGAGGGTAAAAAGTTTTCTTCCTCCGCCCTTATTACCCAAGAGCACCTGGCTACCCATCACTTAAGTGCCCGGGTTGAGGATCTGATTGACCAAGTGATTGATGAAGTTGCTGGCTCGGGCCTTCAACCCGGTAACTTCCCTTTACCTGTTATGCGATTGCTCCCTTGCTTTATATTTGCACTTGGATTTTACCCTTTCTTGCTTTTTATGCAGATTTAATGGAAGAGGCTTTTGCCAAAAGATGGGCAGCCGAGAAGGCAGCCCAGGAGAAGAAGAGGGCAGCCCGAAAGGCTGCTGCCGAAAAGAGAGCGGAGGATGTGGCTGCCCGGGCAAAGGAGACGGCCCGGGTACAATTTGAACTTAAGAGAGCGGCGCCTGAATCCAGGGAAGATGAAGAAGACCTCCTCCCCCTTAGCCAAAGGCAACGAAGAGTCATGACCATCCCGGTGCTGACTCTTAGTGAAGATGACCAAGCGGGAGGCCGGGCTTCCTTTCAAGCGTATCAGTCAGACACGCCTCCCCTTCCGCGCGATGACCAGGCTCCCCTCCAAGAACCTTCCCAGGAATCTCTCCAAGGGCCTCTCCAAGAGCCCTTGCAAGGGCCTCTCCTCTCTGTGCCATCTGCTCGGGCTAGTTTCTTCACTGAAAAAGATTCCCGAGTCGTGGCAAACCTCTTCAAGCAGATGCTCCTTCCTATTGATGAGGCCTTCCTCCAGAGTGTGCCGCCGACCCCTCGATACCAGGAGGGCGTAAACAAGCTCCTGGCTGTAAGCTTCTTTTTTCCTTATTTATTATTTTTATTTATTTACTTATTTTGATCCGCCTTCTCTTTTAAATAGGGTGCTCACATGATAATGTCGGCCCACGAAGAAGTGACCTTCTTGACCAATCGGCAAGCCCCCCAACTCCAAGCCATTAGGGAAGCACATGAGCGCCTCCAAGAGGAACTTTCCCGATTGAGGGGACTCCATGCAGAAGAGGTGGCTGCTCTTCGGGGTTCTGTAGAGTCTGCCCAGGCGGAACTGGCCAAAGCCCGGGATGAAATAAATGAAGGTCACATCAGGGAGGAAACTCTCCAAGGACATAATTCGGTTCTTGAAGGCAAGAACCTCTCCCTGATGGACACCATAGAACAGCAGATGTCACGGGCTGAGAAAGCGGAGATGGCCCTGGCCGAGTCTGAGAGCCAAAAAGAGCAACTGAGGACTTCCTTCCTAGAATCCCCAGAATTCAAGGTTGCAGTTGAGCATAGAGCCTATCCTTTCTTTAAAGCCGACTTCAACAGATGTCGTCAACAATTTAAAGAAGCTGGGCTTATACCCGAGGATAGTGCCAACTTTCCAGACTTCGGGCTAACCATTGCGTCCCTTGCAGGAGCCGGGGCGGAAGACAAAGAAGAAGAATCCGGAGAGGAGGAAGAAGGAGAGAAACCTGTAGAGGAGGAAGGAGAAGAAAAAGAGCGGCCGACGGAGAAGGAGAAAGAGCCAGGCACCGACCCTGTTGATATAGAATAGGATTGTAATATCTTTCTTATTTTTAAATTCACTTCCTGCCTTCGGGCTTATTAGTAATGTAATACTTCCTTTCCTTCTATCCTTCTTCGCAATCTTCATAAAAATTTAGTCATCCGATCTCAACAGGACTAGGATACTCCTGATTTAACAAGTCTTAGAAATCTTTCAAGTGTTAAAAACTTAACCGAGATAGAAAACTAGGCAGCGGTCTCCTGTATACTAACTGAACATTTGTGATGCAACTATCTGAAACAAACAAAAGCTTAGGCCGGGGAACAGGTCTCGGGACTTTGGAATGGTCGAGGTACGGAGCCCCGAGCCAGGGTGTAATGCCCTGGGCTTATGTAGAGCTAAGGTACGGAACCTTAGGCCGGGGAACAGGTCCCGGGACTTAGGAATGGTCGAGGTACGGAGCCTCGAGCTAGGGTGTAATGCCCTGGGCTTATGTAGAGCTAAGGTACGGAACCTTAGCCGGGGAACAGGTCCCGGGACTTTGGAATGGTCGAGGTACGGAGCCCCGAGCCAGGGTGTAATGCCCTGGGCTTATGTAGAGCTAAGGTACGGAACCTTAGGCCGGGGAACAGGTCCCGGGACTTTGGAATGGTCGAGGTACGGAGCCCCGAGCCAGGGTGTAATGCCCTGGGCTTATGTAGAGCTAAGGTACAGAACCTTAGGCCGGGGAACAGGTCCCGGGACTTTGGAATGGTCGAGGTACGGAGCCCCGAGCCAGGGTGTAATGCCCTGGGCTTATGTAGAGCTAAGGTACGGAACCTTAGGCCGGGGAACAGGTCCCGGGACTTTGGAATGGTCGAGGTACGGAGCCCCGAGCCAGGGTATAATGCCCTGGGCTTATGTAGAGCTAAGGTACGGAACCTTAGGCCGGGGAACAGGTCCCGGGACTTTGGAATGGTCGAGGTACGGAGCCCCGAGCCAGGGTGTAATGCCCTGGGCTTAGTTCCTCTCGATCTGATGTATCAATAACTTAAAGTAGACAGAAATATGAGGAAAGCGATCCTTTATTATTTCTTGAAAAGCAAAAATTACATCTGTGCATTGGCTAAGGGTAATATTTCTTTAAATGAAGTACATTCCAAGGTCTCTTAAGAAGTTTCCCCTGAGCATCTTCCAGATAAAAAGATCCGGAACTAACTCTTCTAATGATTTTGTAAGGCCCCTCCCATCGAGCTTCAAGTTTGCCCACATCCCCAGCCGGATTAACCTTCTTCATAACCAAGTCCCCTATCTGCAGATCTCGAACTCGGACCTTTTTGTTGTAGGATTTCATGACTCGGCCTCGATATGCTTCCATCCAAATCATGGCTTGATCCCTCCTCTTCTAATAGATCCAGTTCTACTGCACGGCTGTCCTCATTATTGCTCGGGTAAGATTCTACCCGGGCAGATATTTGCCCAATCTCAACAGGAAGGACGGCCTCGGATCCGTATACCAAGCTGAACGGAGTTTCTTGAGTCGGTGCCCGGGGGGTAGTCCTGTATGCCCATAGTAAACTGGGCAATTCTTCTACCCAGTCCTTCCCTTTGCCTTGCAGTCTGGTCTTTAAGGCTTGCACAATAATTCTGTTTACAACTTCTGTTTGACCATTGGCCTGAGGGTACGCCACAGAAGTAAAGGACTGGGTGATCTTAATTTCCCGGCACCAAGATGTTATCTCCTTTCCCTGAAATTGCCTTCCATTATCTGAGATCAATCGCCGGGGTACGCCGAAACGACAGACTATATTCTTCCATAGGAACTTTAGAACCTCTTGCTCGGTGATTTTGGCCAAGGCCTCAGCTTCTACCCACATAGAGAAATAATCAACAGCCACCAGCAAGAATTTTTTCTGAGCCCGGGCGACCGAAAATGGACCCACTATATCCATACCCCATTGATCAAAGGGACAAGATGCCCAAATAGGCTTCATAGGAGTGGCTGGGCTGTGTTGAAAGTTTGAATGATGTTGACATCCCTCACAAGTCCGGACCACTCGGGCGGAGTCATGGTGAAGAGTCGGCCACCAGAATCCGGCTAGCATCGCTTTGCGAGCCAGAGATTTTCCTCCCAAATGCTCACCACAGCATCCTTCATGAATCTCTTGAAGAACATAAATTACTTCCTTCCCGCTCAAACACTTCAATAATGGTCCCTGGAATGATCTCCTGTATAGAACATTATTTAAGAGAACAAACCTGGGAGCTTGTCTTTTTATCTTCTGTGCTCGAGCTTTCTCCTCGGGCAGTTCACTGTCCCGGATGAATTTTATCAGAGGAATCATCCACGAATCTTCTGGTACTGTCAACATTTCCTCCTCTTCAGTAGCTAAAATTACTCGGGAGACAAACAAAACTTCCCGGGTGCTGTCTTCTGACAAAGAGGCGGCCATTTTCGCTAAGGCATCTGCTTCTCCATTCTCCTCTCGGGGTATCTGCTCAATGCTCCAATCCATGAATACTTCTGCCTGGGCTTTGATAAGATGCAAATATTTGAGCATCCTGTCATCCTTGACTTCATACGCACCCTTTATCTGCTGAGTGATCAACTGTGAATCGGAGTACAATATAATTCTGGCCGCTCCAATCTCCCGGGTAGCTCGGATACCGGCTAGAACATCCTCATATTCTGCTTCATTATTCGTCACCCGGGAATCAATTTTCACTGCCAACTTAATCTTCTCTCCCGCCGGGGATATTATCACAACTCCGACTCCGCATCCTGCCAGGCAAGAAGCCCCATCCACAAACACTCTCCATCTTTCCTCCTCAGCAGGTTGAATCATCTCAGATAGGAAATCGGATAAAGCCTGCGCTTTTATGGCGACCCGGGGTTTGTACTCAATATCGTATTCCCCAATTCCACATTCCATTTAATCATCCGCCCGGACACTTCTGAATGAGTCATAATTCTTCCCAGCGGGCTGTTAGTAAGGACGATAATGGGATGTGACAGAAAATAAGGCCGCAACTTCCGGGCAGTCACAACTAAAGCCAAGGCCATCTTCTCCACTTCACTGTATCTTAGCTCGGGACCTCTCAGGGCATGACTGACATAGTAGACAGGCTTCTGATCAGAATCCTCTTTCTTTATCAACACTGAGCTAACAGCATACTCTGTGGTGGACAAATACACAAATAATTTGTCCCCGGGCTCGGGTTTTACCAGCACTGGGAGCTCAGCCAAATGATTTTTTAGATCCTGGAAAGCCTGCTTACACCTATCATCCCATCCGAACTTCTGGGCTTTCCTGAGAACCTGAAAGAAAGGATAACTCCTGTGGGCTGACCGAGATATAAACCGAGATAAAGAGGCAATCCTCCCGGTCAACTTCGGCACTTCTTTGACAGATCAGGGAGAAGGCATACATAGCACAGTTTTTACTTTTTCTTGATTGACCTCGATCCCCCGCTCTGTCACTATAAAGCCCAAGAACTTACCACTCCTGACCCCGAAAATACATTTAGCAGGATTGAGTTTGATTCCATAAGATGTCAAAGTGGCAAAGGTCTCTTCCAAATCAACAATAAAATCCCCCACCTCCTTTGATTTTCCCAGAATGTCATCCACATAAACCTCCAGATTTCTTCCCAGCTGCTTCTCAAAGACTTTATTCATTAAACGTTGATACGTGGCCCCTGAATTTTTCAACCCGAAAGGCATTACAACATAACAAAATGTACCTCCCGAGGTGATAAAACTGGCCTTTTCTTGATCATTTTTTGCCAAAGGAATTTGATGATATCCTTGATAGGCATCCATGAAACTGAGCAGCTCGAAACCTGAGGTGGAATCCACCAACTGATCAATCCGGGGCAATGGGTAATGATCTTTTGGACAGGCTTTATTGAGGTCCTGGAAATCAACACACATCCTCCATTTACCGGTGGCTTTGGGTACCAGCACCACATTCGAGAGCCATGTAGGAAATTGTACCTCCCGAATGTGGCCGGCTTGCAGCAACTCTTTCACCTGTTCATCGATAACTTTGTCCTTTTCGGGACCAAAGTGTCTCTTCTTCTGCTTGATCGGGTGAGCTCCCAGGAGAATGTTTAATCGATGCTCAGATATCAAGGGTGAAATCCCTGTTAGTTCCTGCTGGGACCAGGCAAACACATGAATATTATTCTTTAGACATTTAAGTAAACTGACCCGGGTGGATACATTGAGGTCCCGAGCTACCCGGATCTGTTGGCCTAGTCCTATCTCCACAGCCTCCTGCTCCTCTTCTGCCACAAAGTGTACTTCCCCCTTTTCCACCTCTCTCCCCCTGACTTCCTCCATCTTGGCTTTCTTCCCCTCCTTTCTAGACTTGCCTTGATCTGCCCGAATACCCTCCACATAACATTTCCGGGAAGAAGGCTGATCTCCACAGACCTCTCCTACTTGACTTCCCACTGGAAATTTGATCTTTTGATGGTAAGTAGATGCTACTGCCCTCAACTCATTCATGGCCGGCCTCCCCAGAATGATATTGTAAGATGAGGGGGAATCCACCACTGTGAAGGTGGTCATGACTGTTTTCTTGACATCCCGGGAGCCTAGAGTGAGTGGCAGAACAATTTCTCCCTCCGGATAAACCGCATGTCCGGCGAAACCAAATAGGGCAGTCTCCACAATCTCCAATTTAAACCCTTGCAGATCCATCTGCACTAAGGCATCTTTAAAAATCACATTGACTTAACTGCCTGAATCCACAAAGACTCTCAAAATGTCGTAGTTGGCCACCCGGGCTTGGATGACCAGAGCATCGTTGTGTGGCATGTTTATTCCCTTTAGATCTTCCGGACCAAAACTGATCACGACTCCTAGATCCTTCCACCTCCATACACTCCCGCCTACTTCTCGACTTCCTGGCTCGATTTGAATCTCCATCAGTAGATCCTCCCGAGATCATTTTGATCAATCCCGCCGCAGAGGATGAAGATCTCTTCTTCTCGGGCTCCGGCTCCCTCCTCCTACCCACATCGTTCCTCGGGCCACTCCTTGCGTTTATCCGGGTGTTAGGCACTGGTGGCCGAGGTGTCCAGAGTGGACCTCTCGACCTCTTGACCGATTGATTATATCCCTAACTGGTGGGTGGAACATAATTTCTCTTTAAAGCATTACAATTCTCAGTACTGTGCTGACATACCCCGTGCCTAGTACAAAATTCACTTCTCTCGGGTTGAGACAGCGGGTGATCGGGAACTGGATCCCTACTGCATTCCTGTACCTCTCTCTCCCGGGTAATTTTCAGTGGCACGTGCTGGGAGAAGTGCCCTGGATTACCCCGCCTTGGTCCTCTCTCCTCGGGCTTAGATGCCCGGTCCCCTCTCTCCTTTCTGATGGCTTCCCTCTTTTGTCTCTGGGCTTCCTCCATATTAATGTATTTCTCTGCCCGAGATAGCAAATCTTCAAAGTCCTCAGACACTTTCTTTGTTAACGATTTGAAAAACTCACTCTCTTTCAAACCTTGAGTAAAGCAGTAGTTTTTGTCTCCGTAGCGCAAGTAGGCACATCCAAAGCCACTTTATTAAACCTCTTAATATACATCCTCAGACTCTCCTCCGGGCCTTGCCTTACTTCGAACAAACTGAAAGCAGTTTTCTTATACTTTTTGCTGCTACTGAAATTATGCAAGAAGATTTTTTGAAAATCATCAAACGATTTAATACTCAATGGAGCCAACCCATCAAACCATCTTTGAGCTGAATCTACCAGCGTAGTCAAAAACACTTTACACTTGATCCTATCGGTATAGCAATGCAACATAGCCATATTCTCGAATCTGGCCAAATGTTCCTCTGGATCTTCGTTTCCATCATACGTTCCTATTTTGGCAGACTTAAAGTTCCCAGGAAGAGGTTCCCGAATAATTGCCTCAGCAAACGGGCGTCCTTTGACAGACGCTCGAGAAGTTCCACGATTTTCCAGCTGTCCTTCCAAGACTTTCATTTTCTGCTTTAACTCCAACATCTCCTCGACCATCGTTGGTGACTTAGATCCAGCAGAGGATTCCTCACCTTCTCCCCTCTTCTCCTCCTCCCTCAACTCCTGCTGCTGCTCTTGCTCTTTCTCTGGTTCCTCCTCGAGTGGTATATCATGGTGGGAAGCTTCTCGCCTAGCCATAGCTTTCTCCACGGCTTCAGTAATACGCTTATCCAACTCCTCTGGAGTCATGGTAATAAGATCAGGAGGAGCATCCTCTTGTCTTGAGTGATTTGCGTCAACTCCCTGAACCCGGGAGGTATTCTGGTTAGTTTTCCTCGTGTGAGCCATATCAACGCCTTAGTCTCAAGTTTCCCACAGACGGCGCCAATGATGCGGCCACGCTGAAATGGAATGAGCTGGGTCAGAAGCTCCAACGGGCCAAATCAATAATTTATAGTGTTTGGGAATTTGAGTGTGGACAATGGCTCTTTCAACACCTGCAGATAAGAAAAGAACTCGTGAATGGACGCCGGAAGGGTGTCCGGCTTGACCACTCCGATGCTTAAGTCAGCAGACTTATCAAGGAAGAAACTTAGAGCAATATGTATGAATGCTTGAGAAAGAAGAATTTTTCAGACCCCGTAAATGACAAATATACCTGCTATTTATAGGAAGGAAAACTAGGGTTACATCGATACACGGGCGTACCTACCACTTGTACCCTTGAACGTTGACTGCCTGTCCAGTCCCTTTCTTCCCGATAGCTTCGCGGACACTCCAAGGAGAAGGGATGTTGACTTCCTGTCCAGTCCCTTTCTTCCCAATAGCTTCGCGGACACTCCAAGAAGAAAGGATGTTGACTTCCTGTCCAGTCCTTTTCTCGGACCTCCCAACGAGGTTACTTGGGTATTGAGCCCTCGGCTCTGACATGAGAACCCGGGCCCTAGTTAATCATTTCACTCGACGGTTATGTAGGAAATACCCGGCCTCTCGGTTTTCATACGGGCCATGCAACGAAACTTCCCGGGTCAACCATGACCCGGCCCTTTCAAGGGTATCAATAATATATATATGTGAAATATTTAAAATACAATTTTATTTTTAGATTTTTTTAGTTATATAATTTTAAAAGTAACAACATCTTAAAAAATTTCTTTTATAAATTTATACAACAAATGAGGTTGGTGTCCGAGCGTATTTATTTGGCGAGGTGAGAATAGCAAAACTCAGCAACACAATTATTCGTCTCCAAATGAGCAATTCGAATTTCATTTCCCTTTAATTTTTACTCGTCAAGTCTCCTCCATCAGCACAGAGCATCAATTGTCCCTCAATTCTCTCTTCAAAGCAATCTCAATTTGACCCCCTGAATTCTAGGGCTTGTTTGCATCCTGACTAGTAATCTCCGGTAGAGTCCTTATTTCCCCTGGTTCTGTGTCTTTTTTACAGTATGAGGTGTACCTAGTGTTAGTATGTGTGTGTTTCTTGCTTATTATCTCGCATATAATTGAGTTTCTGATTTGGGTTTTTGGTTTTTTGCTGGCTTGACCATTTGTGAATGTGTGATTAGTAGTTGGATTGTTGTTTCGGTTTGATTTTTACTTGGGCTTTTATGATGTGGTATTAAATATTAGTTTTGGGAGTGGTTTGATTTTGAAGTAGAATATTTCTGGCTTAATTGTAACTGAAGTCGGAATATTTCCCGGAAGGTGAGCGATGGTGGCCCCGGATTAAAATTTGGGAGGCAAACCATGAATAAAAATTACCATGAATTTTGTTCACCCTCTGGTTACAGGGTTTTGTGTCATTCTATTGATCCTGTGCTAGATGGGATAGGTGGACTAATTGGTAGTTGGATGATAAAATATTCAGCGAGTACTGTATGCTGGTGCTTTCTCGGGTTTAAGTTTAATGTTATCACCATCAGTCAATAAGGAAGATTCTTCGATTAAACAATTTTTTTAGGCTCCGCGCATGATAAAGTTTCTTGGATTAAACAATTGTTAGGCTTGAGGAGTTTATAAATTGTGTCTTTTTGTTTGATACTTGGACGTGTTGCCTTCTCTAAGCCCTGTTTGCTGGCTGGAAGCATATTATCACAATCATTTCTTGACAAACAAACTTTTCTTAAAGGAGAAGCTCTAAATCCCCTTTCTTCTTTGGCTAAACTGGTTTTTGTCCTTTGATTGCACAAATAGTAAAGCCAATGAACGGGAAGTTTACGTTCCATGATGATAACTTTTTTCTTCTTTCAGTATCATATAAAGATCTCAGACGAAAGCATTTGTGACAAAGGATTGGACTGCATGTTGCATTTTGGATAAATTTTACTTGAGTTTAGTTATACCTGAAATTAGGAATTCCATATCAGGAATCATATGAATTGAGTACATGCCTGTGTACGACATTTAGAGGGGAAACATTATAATTTATATGCTAATTGTAACTGGTTGGCATGGTTATTTACCAACAATTGTGGCATGGCTATGAGGCTATATGGACACAAAGATGCTGTTGGTTTAAGCGTATCTGATCAGGAGTACTGTATCACTTGTTAAGTTTTTAATGATGCTTTTTGTGCTCAGTGAATATCCAACTAAAAAAGGTTTTGCTATTCTGAGCCTCTATTACTGTTCCTTCCCCATTAAAGTTTAGGCTGCATGCTTAGAAATTTTCCCCCCTCGCTTGGACTGACTGGGCCTTGTCTGGCTTATGTAAGGATTCGGTTGTTGAGTTCACGGACAAATTGGGAGAGCATGCAACCTAAGTCTAAGGGTGTTAATCAAGTAGAATCTAAGCTGCCTAACATTACCAATTCCAATATATGCTCAGAACCATGGTGGAATAATGGTGGAAATACTTCCTTTTCTCCTGCCATGATGCGGGACAAAGCATCAGACTCGTCATCCCTGGAACAATCTGCAGATGGCCACTCACATTCTGAGGGTGGAATTAATGAGGATGATGATGATGCGGTCAAACATTCACCAAGTACTTTACCTTTGCGACCAGGTATCTTCAATAAGCCAGTAACTTGTCCAAAAATATTCCTTTGGTTAATATCGCGTGGATGTTTATGAATGCAATACTAATGATCGTGTGTGTCAAAATCAGATACGAATTATAGGCACTTGGAGAATCTTCAGCAAGTTGCACCAGGCTTGCATCAAGGAAATGATGGGAGCCTCAGACAACTTCCCCAACAGTTTGAGCTTGTCGGACACACGATTGTAAGACAGTCACAATCAGAAATATCGAAATAAAAAAATTGCAATCAGTAATATTAAAGTACAAATGTTGCTATCTAGATAAAGGAAATTCGAAATTTGCGATTTGAAATAATTGTATTGTCTGAAGCTTGCCAGATGGTCACGGCAGTGATATTGAATTTCGTCTTTGTAATCCAGAAATCTATTTTATTTTGTTAAACCCTTTTCAGGGCTGTGCCTCAAATCCTTATGATCCTTATTATGGAGGAACGGTGGCAGCTTATGGGCAGCCTTTGGTATGTGCATGAACTGTTGGTTCTACTTTTTATTGTTAAATCTTGTGAAGAGACAAACACTTGATGTGATTTTGATTTTTAACCCATTTTTCAATTTTGCTATTCATAGGGTTCTGAGAATTACATTTTTTTATCAGGTTCCTCATTTATATGACATCAATAATACAAGGATGCCACTGCCCTTGGAAATGACAGAGGAGCCAGTTTATGTAAATGCCAAGCAATACCATGGTATTATGCGAAGACGACAGTCACGTGCTAAAGCAGAGCTTGAAAAGAAGATGATTAAATCTCGGAAGGTACTTTTTTGGTTCCCCAAATAAGCCTCATGTTGAATCTATTTCGTGAGAAAAGGCTTATTCTAAAAACTTTCATTGACCAACTTTTCTTATACTCGTTTTATGGGCTATAGAGGTTTTTCTATTTTTAACTTACAGCCCTATCTGCATGAGTCCCGACATCAACATGCCTTGAGGAGGGAAAGAGGCTCTGGGGGGCGTTTTGCTAAAAAGTCGGATGCTGATACATCCAAGGGAACAGACACTGGCTCGGCCGCCACTTCACGATCAATCAGTTCATCAGGTTCCGATCCCTTTCCGTCTGAGTCAAGTCGAGCAAAAGAACCTGAGTCTCTGCAGGAGCCAGCATCTCAGGCTAAATCTGGTGCGGTGAGGGAACGATCCCAGTCGATGGTTGGAAGATATCCCATCTAGTTATGCAACTTTCTATGCATACTGACTGACTCCCATGGTAAGAAGGTAGGTTTGGTTTGAAGAAAGTGTAAATCTTGGCTTCTAGGCCGGGCGGCAATTCATTCTTGGCTGTTTTATTTAGGTCGTGGAGGGGAGGAATGCTGGGATTTTCTTAGCTTCTTTCAGTGTACAAATGGCTAGAAACGTAGTCTTAGGAAAAATCCATGTTTTATTTGTAAAATTTGTAGTAGGAGAGCAGTGTTTTGTTGCGTTTGTTACATTTTGAAGTATCGTTTGCATCAACTGCAAAACCTTTTTGTTTCCTTATTAATTACGATGATGATAATTATGAGATGACAATTATGAGATGACAATTATGTATATCTCAGAGTGATCATGGTACGGCTTGAGCAGTTTCTTCCCTCCAAATTTGAATCTAATTGTGGTATACTGTTCGGTTTGAAACATTTTTTAATTACGGTTATTAATTATTGATTTTTTCAACTAAGAGTGATGACTTGGTTGGTTTTTTTAAATTAAGAGATGATGACTAAAAAGTATCTTGGGTTTAGCAATAATTTTGATATTGATTGTAACAAAATTGACTGATCCTGAAATCTTGTTTGTCGATATAAATCAGTCTATTAATAATAGTGAGGATATAGTCTGAAATATAGGATGAATACTCAGTGTGAGATATTGCAAAAACTGAATAGATAATCAACTTGAACACATGAATTTTATGTATGTTCGGAGTCTTCAAATGCTTTTATGTCACCTCTTCTATCTAAAGGATATGTTTTTTTACAAAAAGACTGATGTATTACAACATATTGTAATAATCCACTTTAGTTGGACATACAGACTCTCAAACTAAAACTTTTAGTTTATCAAATTATTTACAGTAGAAAGCTGATTCGCAGCCTAAATACCACGAATTAATACAATGAAAATAAGAGTGCAAGTGTGCGAATTGTAGATTTAGAAAATGCTGGAAGAGAGTATCACAACTGATCGATGATTGTCAATAATGTGTTCATTATGTTCACCAACCTTCTTCAACTGAGTTGATCAGATATATATAGTCTTTGATCCCAACAGTCATATTGAATGCATTTAATGACAAATATCCGTTGAATAGTCGTTTAGTTCAAGCTGTTGACTTTATCTGATAGTGGTTCGAAATATCAGACTGTTTTGCTCTGTTACATCTGTTCTGCTTGTGTACGAACTGTCAATCTGTCGGCTGATGTTACAAATGATGTCGTGGCTAACTGATCAGCGGATCAGTTCAGCTAGACATTTTCAGTTCAAATTGATGTCTTTTAAGTTTGGGATACTTCAGTTGACGAAGGTTCTTCTAGTTTAGTTAATCGAAGTCTTCAGTTCTAAATATCGATTCGTTAACTGAACTTTTATGTCATTTGATTTAAATCTTCTTTCAGTTACGATTTGTCTATTCAGTTTTGTTATTCAGTTCTTTTGCGAATATATTTGTCCAACTCTGAAACTTATAATATTCTAACAATTTCTCTTTTTTCGGTGTTAGGCAAAGCTTAGATATCTTTTACCGATGAACTGATTAATCTGATAGAGAAATTGATTGTAGATAAAATAATGTATATATTCGTACGTATACATGAAATTTTTTTCATTGAGTTTGAAATAGGTAAGTACAGATTCGTACATACATTTCAAAATGAAAAAAAATAAAAATACAGATGTCCAATAGACTTTCAACTGACTTATGACTCTTGATTATTTATTGGACTTGTTCTCAACTTGTAATGCCCGGGATTCTGAGTATTGTTATCGGGAATGAATGGTTGATAATTGATGTGATTCTAGATGAATCGGATTAGACCGGGATAGGCGGAAAGAAGATTGGAATTATGTGCGAGGATGAGCTCTCGCGCATATGCGCGACCCAGCCGGACTATATGCGCGAAATGTCCAGAAAACCTCGCGCATATGCGCGGAAATGGTGCGCGCATATGCGCGAGCTGCCGAAAAGGAAAAATGCCGAGACAGAATGTCTCGCGCATATGCGCCGAGTGAGGTCGCGCATATGCATGAGACGTGCTGCCCAAATATGAAGCCACCCGTACATTCTCATGCAATATATATATTTGACAAGCCTTAGCCTTCAAAAGACAGGGGAAAAGAACGAGAATTGCTCTGGGAGTATATACTTATATTTTCCAATCGTAGATTCGTGAATTACGAACGATCCGTCCGTCTGAATTTTAATCTTACTTCAGTAATGTGATCCTATCGTCGACAGCTACAACTGGACGTAAGTTTTGTTACGTTTTAATATGGTTTGAAATTATGATATTGTTAGAATCGGATATGATTCATATAAGATGTTCTTGACATGTTAGACATCGTAGAATCGAAGTCAGATCGAAAAACAAATTGATTATGGAGTTGTTATAATTTTTCAGATTATATTGATTGAAATTGGACAGATTTGAATTATTAATTGATTTCAGATTGTATTGGATATTGGTTATAGATTGTAATTGATATATGTTGATGTGGTATTGACGGAGATATCGAGATTATACCGTTATGATTTTGAGTTAGATTCAGATTGATCAGAATTGGTATTCATTTGAGCAGTATATTGGTATTATACTACTTGATATTGTCATTGCCAGATAGAGTATTGACAGACTTCGACTTCCAGACTTGAACGTCGTCAGAACTACAACAAAAGAAAGGTATAAGTCAATGTCGTACAGGGAGAATGATTCGAGTGTGATGTACTTGAGTTTCCCTAAACCACATACTTATCGTTATTGCGTGCCTTGATTGAATTGATATGCTTGTTCTATTGATTTATAGAATGCATATATTAGACGAGTATTAGATGATTGATCTTGTGACATAGGTGCCGAATAGTGATGGAATCGTCACTGGCACATTGCACATTGTCACAGGATAGTGAATTGGCGGAAGTGCCAAAGTCTTTGACGGATAGGTCAAGACATTGGATGTTTGGTTTATATCGATGTTTGAATAGAAGTGGATTTCCTTCTATTACTGTTATTCGATATAGTATCCCAACATCTGGAAACCGGGATCCCTAGACTAGGATTGAGTCTAGTATGAGACGTGGAGTCACGAGTCTGATTGACAGTTTTATATTGATTAAATTTTCAGATTTTGATATGTATATCTGATATCTGTTTCATGCTTTTACATTGATTATATAATTGAATGTATCGTTGATTTATACTGGGATGTATTTCTCACCGGAGTTATCCGGCTGTTGTCGTGTTTGTATGTGTGCATGGCAACAGGTGGGACTGGATCAGGGTCGAGGAGATGAAGAGTGATAGTGATTAGAGTAGAGACTACAGACTATGATTAGAGATAGGGTTTGAACACTTGAGATGTAGTTGTTGAACCTTGGTTTTAAATGAATGTATATGGTACAGGACATGTACTTTGATTTTGATGTATATATCAAAATGAATTCCATTACGTTCCGCATTTGATACTTGCATTTAAAAAAAAAATTTAGACCCTTTTTATTATAATGAATTAAATTGTCCCAATGATGGTTAAGAATATGATTAGCGTCCGGGTCCCTACAACAGGTGGTATCAGAGCGATAGATCCTTTAGACTGAGATAGAAGCTAGTGAGCGGGGTATATTGAGTTTTCTTTCCTGCTTTTGATTGCTAGCATGTGTTACTGCTTTATATAATACATGTTACTTGATTGATCTGAATTGATATGGTAATGTGTATTATTGAGAATGGATCAGAACCGATTCTGGATCAGAGGTAAGATGATCAGAAAGGGACTGAGACAGAATTGCTAATTGTGATTGCTAACCTTTTTGATAATCAGATATGCCTCCAGAAGAATACCAGAACATGGTAGCACTTCAAATCCTCCAATGGATGTGAAAGCAACACCGATGGAGACATTGCTGAAGAGATTTCAGTCGTTCCATCCACCGACTCTGAAGGGTACTGAGACTTCAGTAGATTGTGAGAGTTGGCTAGATGACATTGAGATGCTGTTTGAGTCCTTGGATTACACCGATGAGCGGAGAGTGAAATTGATTGGGCACCAGTTGCATGATGTTGCAAAGAACTGGTGGATTACAACAAGGAAGGCATTGGAGCATCGAGGTACAGTTATTACCTGGAATGTTTTTAGAACTGAATTTTATCAAAGGTTCTTTCCAATGTCGTACAGGAAGGACAAGGGAGCACAATTTGCAAACTTGAGACATGGTCAGCTAAATATTGAAGAATATGTGGCAAAGTTCTCTACATTACTGCGATTTGCTCCACATGTGGCTGAGAATGACGAAGCTCTTGCCGATCAGTTCATTAATGGCCTGGATCCTGAAATATTTAGTTTGGTAAATACGGGGCGACCGAACAATTTTACTGAGGCCTTGAACAGAGCTAAGGGAGCCGAAGCCGGTCTGATGAGACAGAAAGGAGCTTCGTTTGTGCCTCCAACACCGAGACCACAGATGCCTCCACCATCTCCCCGATTTGAGAGTTGCAGTGGTAGTGGAAAGAAAGAATTCCTGAAAGCTCGAGGGAAACAATTCAAAAGATCTGGAAGCAGTTCATCAAGTTCTAAGGGCTCGAGACAGACCGGTCAGGGCCAGAGTTATACAGGACCTTATTGCAGCACTTGTGGGGGGAAACATTCCACAGAGCAGTGCCGAGGAGTGTTTGGCAGTTGCCGTATTTGTAGACAGCAGAGACATTTTGCTAGAGTTTGTCCCCAGAGAGATTCCCAGAGATCCCAGGGTGCTGACTCATCTGGATCAGTAGCTCAGACTGGTAGACGACCATCTGTAGTTCACTCTTTCTAGCCAGCACTAGCTCAGTCACAGCCGAGGCCAGGAGGAAGCCAGACAGCTAGCCAGCCTCCTAGACAGCAGGCCAGAGCGTTCGCTTTGACTGAGGAACATGCTCAGGACGCATTGGACGATGTTGTTGCAGGTAACTATTTTATCTCTGGTTATTCTGCATATGTATTGATAGATACTGGTGCATCGCATGCATTTATATCTGAGCGATTTGAGTTGATGCATTCCTTACATGTTGAGTCATTATCTGCTGTAGTGTCTGTCTCTTCTCCTTTGGGGACCGGGTTGATATCAGTGAAATCTGTTAGATCTTGTATACTGCAGTATGATGGACATGAGATTGAATTAGACTGTATTGTACTTGGGTTGTCTGATTTTGACTGTATTATCAGTATCGATATACTGACCAAGTACAGGGCTACTGTTGATTGTTTCCACAAGATTGTTAGATTCAGACCTGAGATGGCTGGCGAGTGGAAATTCTACGGTAAGGGTTCTAGATCCAGAATTCCTTTGATATCTGCTATGAATATGACTTGATTATTGCAGAAAGGAGCGGAGAGATTCCTTGTATATTCAGTTGATTTACTGAAATCGAGTCCATCATTGGCGGATTTGCCAGTGGTGTGCGAGTTTGCTGATGTCTTCCCAGATGAGATTCCTGATTTGCCTCCGATTCGAGAGATAGACTTCAGTATTGAATTGATGCCAGGTACAGTTCCGATTTCTAGAGCTCCGTACAGAATGGCACCGATAGAATAGAAGGAGTTGAAAGAACAGTTGGAGGATTTACTGGCCAATGGGTATATCAGACCGAGTGTGTCTCCTTGGGGTGCTCCAGTACCGTTTGTGAGAAAGAAAGACGGTTTAATGAGACTCTGCATTGACTACCGGCAGCTGAACAAGGCAACGGTAAAGAACAAATACCCTTTGCCTCGTATTGATGATTTGTTTGATCAGTTGCAGGGTTCTTCAGTATATTCCAAGATCGAACTGAGATCTGGATATCATCAGCTGAGAGTCAGAGATTATGATATCTCGAAGACAGCATTCAGAACCAGGTATGGACATAATGAGTTTATTGTTATGCCGTTTGGTTTGACTAACGCCCCAGCTGTGTTTATGGGATTGATGAACCGTGTCTTCCAGAAATATCTTGATGACTTTGTGATTATCTAAATTGATGATATTTTTATTTATTCTAAGAACGTTATTGAGCATTTTGAGCATCTGAAAACTGTATTGAGAATTTTGAGGGCTGAGAAACTGTATGCTAAACTGTCGAAATGTGATTTTTGGTTGAGACAAGTGGTATTTCTGGGTCAAATCATATCCGGAGACGGTATATCAGTTGATCTCAGTAAGGTTGAGGCAGTGATTTCTTGGCCAAGACCGACATCAGTGCCCGAGATTCGCAGTTTATGGGTCTGACAGGATATTATCGACGATTCATTAAAGCTTTCTCGAGTATTGCTAAACCTATTACACAGCTGACTCAGAAGAATGCACCATTTGTTTGGTCGGAAAACTGTGAGTCCAGTTTTCTTGAATTGAAGAAGAGATTGACCAGTGCACCGATACTGACTATCCCCTCAGATACTGGTGATTTTGTGGTTTATTGCGATGCTTCTCACAGAGGATTGAGTTGTGTCCTTATGCAGCGAGGGCATGTGATTGCTTATGCCTCGAGACAGCTAAAGCCACATGAGACTCGTTATCCAATTCATTATCTTGAATTGGCAGCCATCGTCTTTGCATTGAAAATATGGCGACATTATCTGTACGGTGAGAAATTCGAGATTTATTATGATCACAAAGCCTGAAATATCTGTTTTCACAGTCCGAGTTGAATATGAGGCAACGAAGATGGCTTGATTTATTAAAAGATTTCGATTGTGAAATCAAATATTATCCAGGAAAGTCCAATGCAGCAGCCGATGCATTAAGTCGAAAGGTATGTTCTTTATCCTTGTCGACGATTGGTGTTTCAAATTTGATAGAGGATTGCTGTTTGTCTAGATTAGCCTTTGAAACAGATTGTCAGCCTTTGAGAGTGTACACTATTCAAGTCGAACCAGAACTAGTATTGCAAATCAAAGAAGCACATAGAGTGGATCAGAATGTGCAAAATTCGATGGTCAGAGTAGAGCATCGATCAGAATATCAGGTTCGTGACAGTGTTTTGTATGTGAATAACCGACTTGTTGTGCCATATGTTTCATATTTGAAACGACAGATATTATCCGAAGCGCACAACAGTCGATTCAGTATTCATCCTTGTGGCAGAAAGATGTATAATGATTTGAAAAGACAATTTTGGTGGAAACAGATGAAAGATGATATTGCTACATTCGTATCAAAATGTCTGAATTTCCAACAGGTGAAAGCCGAAAGAAAGAAACCCGAAGGTTTATTACAGAGCTTGTCTATTCCTGAATGGAAATGAGATCACATTTCCATGGATTTTGTGACACAGTTACCGAGATCCTGCCGAGGTTGTGATGCGATTTGGGTCGTGATTGACAGATTGACTAAATTAGCGTGCTTTATTCCATACAAGATGACATATAGACATGACCAGATGGCAGATATTTATGTCGGAGAAGTAGTCAGATTGCACGGAGTGCCGAAGTTGATTGTATCAGACCGTGATCCTCGGTTTACTTCACACTTCTGGCAGAGTTTGCAGTAGGCTCTAGGTACAAAGTTACATCTGAGTACCGCATATCATCCACAGACCGATGGACAATCAGAGCGGAATATCCAGACACTGGAGGATATGCTGAGAGCTGTAGTGCTTGATTTTAGCACTAATTGGCAAGATGCATTGCCGCTTTGTGAATTTTCGTACAACAACAGCTATCAGACGAGTATTGAGATTAGGGGTGTCAAAATGCGACACGACCCGTTAACCCGACACGACCCAATACGAAAAAAATCAGGTTCGGGTTGGGGTTTTTCGGGTTCGGGTTGGGTGGATTCGGGTTAGTGTCATGTTAGGCGGGTTTCGGGTCGGGTCGGGTCGCGGGTTGATCCACGAACTTTTTTTTGAAAATATTATCTATATTTTTATATATTGTATGTTTGAACAAAATTTATTGTATATTTATGTGCTAAATTTTCATCATTTGATATTTATTTTGCATATTTTTATTTTTTTAACAATTTTTTATTTGATTTAGTAAATATACTTTTAATTTCTACGATTAAACTTTCAAATTTAAATCGAAAATTTTGTTATTATATGTTTAAATTAAAATATTATTATTATTTTTTATTTTTTTGAATTTTTTTTTCATTAATTTTTTTAAAAAAATTTAAAAAAAATTAATAAAATTCGGGTTAGGCGGGTTAGGCGGGTTAGACGGGTTGAACTAGGTTATACGGGTTCGTGTTCGGGTTGGGGGTTTTCGGGTTGCTTCGGGTTCGGGTTGGGATCGGGTTGAAAAAAAAAGAAAAAAAATTCGCGGGTTGACCCGAAACCCGACCCAACCCACCCGATTGACACCCCTAATTGAGATGACTTTTTTTGAAGCATTGTACGGAAAGAAATTTCGATCCCCTCTTTATTGGGATGATATCTCTGAAGTTCCTGAGACTGGACCTGATATGATCAGAGATTTGACTGAGAAAGTGAAGCTGATTCAGAAGAAAATGAAGGCAGCTCAAGACAGACATGCCAAATATGCCAATGTTCGACGTAGACCGCTGGTATTTGAGGCAGGAGACCGAGTATTCTTGAAGATTTCATCTTTCCGAGGAGTTGTCAGATTTGGCGAGAAAGGGAAACTATCTCCACGATACATTGGGCCATATGAGATTCTCGAGAAGATAAGAGATCGTGCCTATCGACTCGCATTGCCGCCTTCTTTATCTGGAATACATGATGTCTTTCATGTATCATTATTGCGGAAATATCTTCCTGATGCTTCACATGTTATTCAGCCAGACGAAACCGAACTTGACGAGACATTGAGCTATGCTGAAAAGCCGATTCAGATTCTTGATCGAAAGGAAAAACAGCTCAGAACGAAGACAATTCCGATTGTGAAAGTTCAGGGGAGTCCTCATGGCGTCGAAGAAGCCACCTGAGAGACTGAGTCAGACATTAGACAGAGATTCACAGAGTTATTTTATTGAGGTAAGTTTCTATTCAGTTTCTATTACATGCCTTCTTATTGATATGATTGATTGCTTGTGATTTCGAGGACGAAATCGTATCTTAGGGGGGGGGAGAGGAGAAATGTAATGCCCGAGATTTTGAGTATTGTAATCGGGAATGAATGGTTGATAATTGATGTGATTCTAGATGAATCGGATTAGACCGGGATAGGCGGAAAGTAGATTGGAATTATGTGCGAGGATGAGCTCTCACGTATATGCGCGACCCAGCCGGGCGCATATGCGCGAAATGTCCAGATAACCTCGCGCATATTCACGGAAATGGTGCGCGCATATGCGCGAGCTGCCGAGAAGGAAAAATGCCGAGACAAATGTCTCGCGCATATGCGCTTAGTGAGGTCGCGCATATGCGCGAGACGTGCTGCTCTGGGAAACGACAGGGGATTGCTCTGGGAGAATAATTATATTTTCCAATCGTAGATTCGTGAATTACGAACGATCCGCCAGTTTGAATTTTTATCTGACTTCAGTATTGTGATCCTATCGTCGACAGCTACAACTGGACGTAAGTTATTTTTACGTTTTGATATGGTTTGAAATTATGATATTGTTAGAATCGGATATGATTCATATATGATGTTCTTGACATGTTAGATATTGTAGAATCGAAGTCAGATCGAAAAACAGATTGATTATGGAGTTGTTATGATTTTTCAGATTATATTGATTCAAATTGGACAGATTTTAGTTATTAATTGATTTCAGATTGAATTGGACATTGGTTATAGATTGTAATTGATATATGTTGATGTGGTATTGACGGAGATATCGAGATTATACCTTTATGATTTTGAGTTAGATTCGAATTGATCAGACTTGGTATTGATTTGAGCAGTATATTGATATTGTACTACTTGATATTGTCATTGCCAGATAGAATATTGACAGATTTCGACTTCCAAAATTGAACGTCGTCAGAACTACAAAAAAAGAAAGGTATAAGTCAATGTCGTATCGGGAGAATGACTCGAGTGTGATATACTTGAGTTTCCCTAAACCACGTACTTATTGTTATTTCGTGTCTTGATTTGAATTGATATGCTTTTTCTATTGAATTATTGAAAGCATGTATTAGACGAGTATGAAATGATCGATCTTGTGACAGAGGTGCCGAATAGTGATGGAATCGTCACTGGCACATTGCACATTGTCACAGGATAGTGAATTGGCAGAAGTGCCAAAGTCTTTGACAGATAGGTCAAGACACTGGATGTTTGGTTTATATCGATGTTTGAATAGAAGTGGATTTCCTTCTATTGCTGTTATTCGATATAGTATGCCAACGTCTGGAAACCGGGATCCCTAGACTAGGATTGAGTCTAGTCTGAGACGTGGAGTCACGAGTCTGATTGACAGTTTTATATTGATTATATTTTCAGATTTTGATATGTATAACTGATATCTGTTTCATGCTTTTACATTGATTATATAATTGCATGTATCGTTGATTTATACTGGGATGTATTTCTCACCGGTGTTATCCGGTTGTTGTCGTGTTTGTATGTGTGCATGGCAACGGGTGGGACTGGATCATGGTCGAGGAGAGGAAGAGAGATCGTGATTAGAGTGTAGACTACAGACTATGATTAGAGACAGGGTTTGAACACTTGAGATGTAGTTGTTGAACCTTGGTTTTAAATGAATGTATATGGTACAGGACATGTACTTGGCTTTTTATGTATATATCAAAATGAATTTCATTACGTTCCGCATTTGATACTTGCATTTAAAAAAAAAAATTAGACCTTGTTTATTATAATGAATTAAATTGTCACAATGATGATTAAAAATCTGAGTAGCGTCCGGGTCCCCACACAACTGGTCCTTTATCGGTTGGTTTGTCTGGTTCACTGCTTTTCTTAATGCTAGTCCCTATTGTTGTTGTCAGCTGTTCTTCCCCTTTTTTGTTAACACCTGCTGATCTAATGAGGAAATGGATAGCTGAACTGACTTGAGCAGAAATTTCAACCAGCTGATCTTGTACTGAGTCAATTTTCTTTGAGAGACTTTTGTGGATAAAATCAATCATTGTAGGATCCGTTAAACCAAATTACGTATTAGCCATGCATAATTTCTAGCATTTAAATTAAAAATGATTTCTTTATTATTTAAGGCATTTAAAAGTTGTTTTTATTTTAAATCGCATAAGTTTAGTTTTGTCTTTTCAGTTAAATAAGTGAGGCCGGATCGGAGTTGTAGCATTGAGATAAAATTTAATGATAAGAAAATATTCCTAGAATTTATTTAAGATAAAGAATAATTTATTTTAATGAAAAAGAAAGCTTAGGGATTTACTTAATTAATTAGAGATAAGTAGTAAATAAGTTCTTTTAGATTCAATAATTAATTTATTAATTCAATAAAATATTTAATGAGTAGATAAAACTCTAAAGATTTAAAATACAATATTTAAGCGATATTTTCCTCTCATTATCTTGGATTTTCGGCCACTCCATTGAAGGTTTGAATTTAGTTTGGCAACTCACCAACTTTAATTACTTTCCTTATCCCTTTCATGGTAGATTATCCCTTCAATTTTAATCCTCATTAATTATTAATTAAGCAAATTTCCCTACCCATTTTTGAAGCAAGAATTCGGCCACTTCATTTCAAAGGATTTAAATTTTTGGCAACTCTCCATTTTTAATTCTTTCCTTAATCTTTTCTTGGAGATAATTCCCTCACATTAAATCCTCAATAATTAAACAATTAAGCAATTTTCTCCCTTGTATTTGACATAAAAAAATCTGCGATCCCTCCATTTAAATCAAATCACATCTCATTTCCTATCTAACAACTCTAGGATAGAAAGATTCATTTGCCATTCAACTTTTCTTTTTATCTTGCAACCTTCCCATTTATTTCCTAGACTTCTCTCCATCTCCATTTTTGAAAATTTCAGAGCATTTTCAGTAGAGAAAAATCGAGAATAGCTATGGAGAAAACAAGAGAGAAAAAGTAAGAAACAAAAGAAGAACACTCCGTCTCCTCCGCGCTGCGTCGTCGTATTCGTTTGATTTGTTTTCGTTTCAAAAAAATCCAAGGCATGTTTATATTATTTATTTGCTCTTCAATCAAGTCATATAATTATTTTAAAACATTACATTATCACAATTTTATGGCAAAAACTGAATTTGGACAACAACTTTCAAATAAAATCTGCACAGATTTTTCTCGGCTCTTCCTTGTGCTTCACGAGTTTGGTTGTTTTTGATGATTTCAGGTTGGCTCGATTTCCAGGGGGTCAAGGCTGCTTATGGTCATGTTCTAGGGTATGTTAGGGTCAAGTTTGATCAAGGGTTCAAGCCCCAAAATCGTGAGCTTGATGCTCCAATCAGTAAGCAAGAAACAAGTGCCTTGGTCGAGACTCAATTGCAGTCAATGGCTTGCTTGGGTTAGTGTTCGAGCCATGGCTGGCCTAGGGCCAGTAGCCATGTATAGGACCCTTACCTAGCAAGCATAGGACGTGGTCAAGTCGGCCTTAAGTGGCTTCAGCCATGTCCCAAGTCGGTTGGACAGCAACAATGCAAGTCCCTTCGATTTCAGTTCATTTTCTGGTTTTGTTTGTGTGTGTTGAGTTTTGGTTTTGTGGTGTCAAGTAGGTTGTGGTTGGCTTCTAGACCTTAGCCATGACTCATGCAACACCTTAGAATGTCTAGCATGGACCATGGTTAACCTCATAGCCATTGGATCCTTCATTTGACAGCAAAACAAGCAAGACGTCCCACGCGTGCAGTTTGGTTCTCGGTTGGAAGCGTGGTGATGTTTCTGGTGTTGCTTGGATCGTGGTTGGCCTAGGGGCCTTAGCCATGGTTAAAGCCACACCTTAGGATGTTGGGAAGAGGCTCTGGTCGGCGGTTCAAGCCCCAATGGCCAATAGCCTCGTAAACGAAGCAAGAAAGCGCAACAGCAGCTACTGTATTTTTTTTTTTTTACAGCAGCTGTAAGTTCGGTTCAGAGGTCATGTATGAGTTCCTGATTGGCTTTTAGCCTATGACCTTGGACTTGACAGTACCTCATCAAGTTAGGAAGGTCATGTGTTTTGCCGTTCGTGATTCGGTTAAGTTTAGAGGTCGTACGAGAATTTACGGTGCAATGTGCCAAAGTGACTCTCGAAAGAGCGTTTCTTGTTTTGGCCTCCATTCACCAAATTTTGACTTGTACATTTTTAGGAGCATTATTTCATCATTTTAGGTGTATTTTAATCATGACTAAATGATGGTTCGATGTTGGTTCGGGTTGGTACGGAGTCATGGTTAGAATTTAAGTTGTTTGTCTAGTTGGACCCGTTTTTGGGTTCCATTACGAAGTTATTCTCAAGTTAAGGTTGTTCGCATTTTTCTCATGTTAGAATTAGGTCGCAGCGAGCCTGGGAACGATCCAACCCAATTGGTAAAATAACACAGGAATTTCATTATATTATGTGCATAAAAATATACAAGTTTATTTTTGAGATCTATGCGATATGTCTTATGGCCACTTCACACTCATGGAATTGCAGCTTATCATGGGATTATTACTTCATCCGGTGGTCACTGACCGGTTCATATTCATGTATTGGTACGGATATCCAGTCCAAGGGCTGTGATGATCTCTACCGCCCAGTATACTGTGGTATAGTCTGATCAGACGATTCAGTTCATGTTATGGGCCACTTGCGTAGAATATATTCTCAACAAAAAAATATGATATGCTATTTTATGACAGGGCTCTCTCGAGCAAACATTTCACTTACGATTTTCAGTTCAATTATGCACGTATTTATAATTACTCATGACAATATATTTTCTAGCTACGCTCTATGATATGATATTTTACGTTACGCCAGATTTTTACGATACATTTACTTTTTATCCATGATATATGCATGCTGAGTCTTTAGATTCACTAGACTTGATTGTTTTAGGTATTGATGAGGTCGGGGCCGTGGGCGGGGACCGGTGAGTCATCTTGGGTCGGCAGTAGTAGGAACTCGAGGACCTCATTTATCAGTTTATTTATGCAAACTCATTTTATCACGATGAATTATTTTAAGTTGTTATTTTGAAACAAATATTTACTTCCTCTGCTATTTTGATATTTGAACTTTTATTCCGCTTTTACTTTAAACATTAAAACTTTAATCAGTTTATTTTATGAATGAGGCAAGTTATTTACTTTAAAAAAAATTTAAATTATTCCGCAAATTTTCAAATACGAATTTCGGGCCTCTACAATCATGCTGCTAAGTAGTTCCAGAGAGGAGAGAAGAGTAGGGATCGTAATTGTCTTTCTTTTCATCTTTTCAACTGTTTCAAAGAGGGAAGCTACATCCTTCGTCATTTTCTTCAAGTCTTTCATCGTGTGATCTTTCAAAGTGTCTAGACTTAAAGAATGCAGTAGTTGAGTAGATTTGACTTGAGAGATACTGTAACCAAGATTTAATAGTTCCGATAAAATACTGCCCAACCTCCATCAACTGTAATGGAAGTTTAGGGGAGAAATCTTCAGTGTGAACCTTTTCTTTTCCTTTTTCTTTTGGTGTGAATTACACTACTGCAAGCTGATTTGGAGCATCATCTTGGTCTATATCTTTTGCCATTTCTGGCACTGTCGTTTCTTGAACTGGTGGACTGTGAGGCTGATCCTGATGATCAGTTGTAGCAATGGATGCCTGAGCAGTTGTCTGAGAAGTTGAAGAGTAGCTTCGGTCATGAAGAAAGTTTCAGGAAGTACCAAGTTGGATGGAATAAGTTTTGGCACAGCTGATGAATCTTGGACTGTTGGAGTGATAGAAGGTTCAGTTGAAAACTGAACTGACTTGGTTTGGACTTCCACTTCTATTTTTGAGACTGATGCATCTACAATCATTGGTGCCACAACAACTTCATCAATGGTTGTATCATTTGTGTATTTCATTTGAATGTCTTCAGCAACTGATTGCAACAGTTCGTCTACATTGGCTATATTTAGTTCCTCTTCAGTGTAGGTATACGGCTGTGCTGCTGATTTATAAGCTGGTGGAATAATGATTTCTGTGGATGAGGATGTTTGATCTACTGAAGAGATTGGAGGATGAACTCTGGAACCAGTTTAGCTGGTTGAACCATAGCTGACTCTGTTTCAGCTAGAGCTCTAAGTTGTTCCTCTGCCGCCTCAATTGGAGGGAACTCCTCAGCTGTTGTCGGGCTGCTGGTATCAAATGAGATGTATATCTGCTGCCCATCTTCCAGTTCTTTACTTTCATCTGAATAGAGATGAAATCAGAATCCATTTGTTTAAAAACTGCTCAATCATCATATGCAGTTGGACCAGATGGATCATATTTCATATTTAGTTCAGATGTCACCTCAGTTAGCCTCTTGATTCTCATTAGGTCAAAGAAGTATGACCTTCTTTCCATGGCTTGGGACACGGAGGTGGTATTCACATCCTTCATTACAGCTAATTCCAGTGAGATTAATTTCTTATGAACTATCTTCTTCTTTAACTTCTTTGCAAGTGTGGCTGTTCTGAAATTCACTCATTCATCATAGTGTTCTAATTTCATTTCCGCAGGCTCATTTATGGAGTCCATAATGAGATCAATCTGCGTCTGAATTGCATTGCTTGGTCTTGGTTCTTCAATCACCTTCACCTTGCCCTTCGGATCAGTTAGGGCATGAGGCAGATCTAAAGCGGAATCAGTTGTGTCCACTACCTCTTAGATGAGCACTCCTTTTGAGTGTGCCTGAGGAAGAATTATGGGGCGGACAACTGTGGTGAGAGGAGATGGATTCCCAGTCATCTTTAGCATCACACCAAATTCAGTGATGATAGTTGAGGGACAATCAGCAGCAGTCTTTGTCTTCAGTTTAGCATCTGGCAGAACTAACTGAATGAGAACTACAGGAAAAGGTGTTCAACTCCTGAGGGTAGTAGTCTGAGCTCAAGAAGATCTCATGGAGTAGCAGCCGGCTTAGTCTTCTGAGATCTTGACTTCTTTACAAGTTGAAGAGATGGGGTCTTCTCCGAATCACTGGTTGACAAGACCAGTTTCTTCTTGTATTTTTGAGCAGCAACTGTTTTTGCCTTGATAGCTTTCTTTGATCTAACAGCTCCTTCCTCAACCCCACTCTTTTTGGATTGAGTGTTCTAAAATTGTAGTCTTTGAATTTGTTGGTTGTTGAGGATGATGCCAGAAGAACTCCCGAGTCTTCAATCAGTTTGATTAGTTGAGGAGCAAACCCCTTGGACTGCTTGGCAGTCTGAAACATATTCTTCAAGATGTTGAATAGGATAGATGACCAATTGACTTTGATACCTTTCTTGATGATGGTCATAACCTGAAACTTCTCAAGTGTTAAGGCGAAGAATGAATTGGCCTTAGCTAAAATTCCCTTTGCAGCAATGTCGGCCAACAGCTGATATTCTGTCTTCAAATCGTGCTTGGCATCAGAAACTTTGATTGATTGCCCACTGGCAGAGAGAAGTAGATGAAACTCTTCAACATCAGCAGTTGCGACCTCTGAAAAACTTGAAATTCGTTTAGCTGGCAGTTGGAAGGAATTGCTGAAATAAGCTTCATCAATAATCATCGAGTGATTATTGACTGACATCTGAATCTTTCCGTCAGCTATGGCAGAGCTTGACTCATAAATGGATAGAAGCTCTGGGAGTAGAGTTCCTCAATAGCTAGCCCTAGGAATTGAAGAAGTCCAGAAGCTTCAATCTTCTCGAAAACAGTTCAAACTTATTCAATGGAGCCTGAGAAAGTCGATTTCAACTGGGTTCAACAAGAAGGCTGGGGTTTGTACTGCCATTTAAATATTGGAATTGCTCTGTAAAGAGAGAAATAGAGTGCATACGATTTTCTCTGAAGAATTCGAGACTTGAGAATTTTAAGAGTGTGAGAAAAAATCTGAGAAAGAGCGGTTGCTATATATGTCTCGTGACTTTTCAAATTTCAGACACGTGACAGTCTGTTACAAGTTTGACCATAATAATAGGGTAACAAGCCGTTGCCAGTATGTTTAGAAATTGAATCTGAGCAGTTATACAAAATCTGAGCAGTTAACAAGCCTTTTGAAGCATTGTACGGAAAGAAATGTCGATCCCCTCTTTATTGGGATGATATCTCTGAAGTTCCTGAGACTGGACCTGATATGATCAGAGATATGACTGAGAAAGTGAAGCTGATTCAGAAGAAAATAAAGGCAGCTCAAGACAGACATGCCAGATATGCCAATTTTTGACGTAGACTGCTGGTATTTGAGGTAGGAGACCGAGTATTCTTGAAGATTTCATCTTTCCGAGGAGTTGTCAGATTTGGCAAGAAAGGGAAACTATCTCCACGATACATTGGGCCGTATGAGATTCTCGAGAAGATAGGAGATCGTGGCTATCGACTCGCATTGCCGCCTTCTTTATCTTGAATACATGATGTCTTTCATGTATCATTATTGCGGAAATATCTTCCTGATGCTTCACATGTTATTCAGCCAGACGAAACCGAACTTGACGAGACATTGAGCTATGCTAAAAAGCCGATTCAAATTCTCGATCAAAAGGAAAAAGAGCTCAGAACGAAGACAATTCCACTTGTGAAAGTTCAGTGGAGTCGTCATGGCGTCGAAGAAGCCACCTGGGAGACTGAGTCAGACATGAGACACAGATTCCCAGAGTTATTTTATGAGGTAAGTTTCTATTCAGTTTCTATTACATGCCTTCTTATTGATATGATTGATTGCCATTGATTTCGGGGACGAAATCGTATCTTAGGGGGGGAGAAATGTAATGCCCGGGATTTTGAGTATTGTAATCGGGAATGAATTGTTGATAATTGATGTGATTCTAGATGAATCGGATTAGACCAGGATAGGCGGAAAGAAGATTAGAATTATGTGCGAGGATGAGCTCTCGCGCATATGCGCGACCCAGCCGGGCGCATATGCGCGAAATGTCCAGATAACCTCGCGCATATGCGCGGAAATGGTGCGCACATTTGCGCGAGTCATCTGAGAGACCAAGCAAAATTCCAGAGGACCTCGCGCATATGCATGGAAGATAGGCGTGCATATGCGCGAGCTGCCGAGAAGGAAATTATTGTGATCCTATCGTCGACAGCTACAACTGGACGTAAGTATTTTTACGTTTTGATATGGTTTGAAATTATGATATTGTTAGAATCGGATGTGATTCATATATGATGTTCTTGACATGTTAGACATCGTAGAATCGAACTCAGATCGAAAAGCAGATTGATTATGGAGTTGTTATGATTTTTCAGATTATATTGATTCAAATTGGGCAGATTTGAGTTATTAATTGATTTTAGATTGAATTGGATATTGGTTATAGATTGTAATTGATATATGTTGATGTGGTATTGACGGAGATATCGAGATTATACCGTTATGATTTTGAGTTAGATTCGGATTGATCAGACTTGGTATTGATTTGAGCAGTATATTGATATTGTACTACTTGATATTGTCATTGCCAGATAGAGTATTGAGAGACTTCGACTTCCAGACTTGAACGTCGTCAAAACTACAACAAAAGAAAGGTATAAGTCAATGTCGTACAGGGAGAATGATTCGAGTGTGATGTACTTGAGTTTCCCTAAACCACATACTTATTGTTATTACGAGCCTTGATTGAATTGATATGCTTGTTCAATTGATTTATAGAATGCATGTATTAGACGAGTATTAGATGATTGATCTTGTGACATAGGTGCCGAATAGTGATGGAATCGTCACTGGCACATTGCACATTGTCACAGGATAGTGAATTGGCGGAAGTGCCAAAGTCTTTGACGGATAGGTCAAGACATTGGATGTTTGGTTTATATCGATGTTTGAATAGAAGTGGATTTCCTTCTATTACTGTTATTTGATATAGTATCCCAACGTCTGGAAACCGGGATCCCTAGACTAGGATTGAGTCTAGTATGAGACGTGGAGTCACGAGCCTGATTGACAGTTTTATATTGATTAAATTTTCAGATTTTGATATGTATAACTGATACCTGTTTCATGATTTTACATTGATTATATAATTGCATGTATCGTTTATTTATAATGGGATGTATTTCTCACCAGAATTATCCGGTTGTTGTCGTGTTTATATGTGCGCATGGCAACAGGTGGGACTGGATCATGGTCGAGGAAATGAAGAGAGATCGTGATTAGAGTGGAGACTACGGACTATGATTAGAGATAGGGTTTGAACACTTGAGATGTAGTTGTTGAACCTTGGTTTTAAATGAATGTATATGGTACATGGCATGTACTTGGCTTTTTATGTATATATCAAAATGAATTCCATTACGTTCCGCATTTGATACTTGCATTTTAAAAAAAAAATTAGACCCTGTTTTTTATAATGAATTAAATTGTCCCAATGATGATTACAAATCTGATTAGCGTCTGGTCCCCACACAACTGGTCCTTTATCGGTTGGTTTGTCTGGTTCACTCTTTTTCTTAATGCTAGTCCCTATTGCTGTTGTCAGCTGCTCTTCCCCTTTTTTGTTAACACCTGCTGATCTAATGAGGAAAAGGATAGCTTAACTGACTTGAGCAGAAATTTCAACCAGCTGATCTTGTACTGAGTCAATTTTCTTTGAGAGACTTTTGTGGATAAAATCAATCATTGTAGGACCCGTTAAACCAGATTACGTATTGGCCATGCATAATTTCTAGCATCTAAATTAAAAATGATTTTTTTAATATTTAAGGCATAAAAGTTGTTTTATTTTAAATCGCATAAGTTTAGTTTTGTCTTTTCAGTTAAATAAGTGATGCCGGACCGGAGTTGGAGTATTGAGATAAAATTTAATGATAAGAAAATATTCCTAGAATTTATTTAAGATAAAGAATAATTTATTTAATGAAAAAGAAAGCTTAGGGATTTACTTAATTAATTAGAGATAAGTAGTAAATAAGTTCTTTTAGGTTCAATAATTAATTTATTAATTCACTAAAATATTTAATGGGTAGATAAAACTCTAAAGATTTAAAATACAATATTTAAGCAATATTTTCCCTCTCATTATCTTTGATTTTCGGCCACTCCATAGAAGGTTTGAATTTAGTTTGGCAACTCACCAACTTTGATTCCTTTCCTTATCCCTTTCATGGTAGATAATCCCTTCAATTTTAATCCTCACTAATTATTAATTAAGCAAATTTCCCTACTCATTTTTGAAGCAAGAAATCGGCCACTTCATTTCAAAGGATTTAAATTTTTGGCAACTCTCCATTTTTAATTCTTTCCTTAATCTTTTCTTGGAGATAATTCCCTCACATTAAATCCTCAATAATTAAACAATTAAGCAATTTTCTCCCTTGTATTTGACATAAAAAAATCAGCCATCCCTCCATTTAAATCAAATCACATCTCATTTCCTATCTAAAAACTCTAGGATAGAAAGATTCATTTTCCATTCAACTTTTCCTTTTATCTTGCAACCTTCCCATTTATTTCCTAGATTTCTCTCCCTCTCCATTTTTGAAAATTTCAGAGCATTTTCAGTAGAGAAAAATCGAGAATAGCTATTGAGAAAACAAGAGAGAAAAAGTAAGAAACAAAAAAAGAACACTCCCTCTCCGCCGAGCTGCGTCGTCGTATTCGTTTGATTTGTTTTCGTTTCAAAAAAATCCAAGGCATGTTTATATTATTTATTTGCTCTTCAATCAAGTCGTATAATTATTTTAAAACATTACATTATCACAATTTTATGGCAAAAACCGAATTTGGATAGCAACTTTCAAATAAAATCTGCACAGATTTTTCTCGGCTCTTCCTTGTGCTTCACGAGTTTGGTTGTTTTTGATGTTTTCAGGTTGGCTCGATTTCCAGGGGCTCAAGGCTGCTTATGGTCATGTTCTAGGGTATGTAAGGGTCAAGTTTGATCAAGGGTTCAAGCCCAAAAACCGTAAGCTTGATGCTCCAATCAGTAAGCAAGAAACAAGTGCCTTGGTCGAAATTCAATTGCTGTCAATGGCTTGCTTGGGTTAGTTTTCGGGCCATGGCTGGCCTAGGGCCAGTAGCCAAGGCTAGGACCCTTCCCTGGAAAGCATAGGACGTGGTCAAGTCGGCCTTAAGTGGCTTGAGCCATGTCTCAAGTCGGTTGGACAGCAACAACGCAAGTCCCTTCGCTTTCAGTTTATTTTCTGGTTTTGTTTGTGTGTGTTGAGTTTCGGTTTTGTGGTGTCAAGTGGGTTGTGGTTGGCTTCTAGACCTTAGCCATGACTCATGCAACACCTTAGAATGTCTAGCATGGACCATGGTTAACCTCATAGCCATTGGATCCTTCATTTGACAGCAAAACAAGCAAGACGTCCCACGCGTGCAGTTTGGTTCTCGGTTGGAAGCGTGGTGATGTTTCTGGTGTTGCTTGGATCGTGGCTGGCCTAGGGGCCTTAGCCATGGTTAAAGCCACACCTTAGGATGTTGGGAAGAGTATCTGGTCGGCGGTTCAAGCCCCAATGGCCAATAGCCTCGTAAACAAAGCAAGAAAGCGCAACAACAGCTGTTGTATTTTTTTTTTACAGCAGCTGTAAGTTTGGTTCAGAGGTCACGTACGAGTTCCTGGTTGGCTTTTAGCCTATGGTCTTAGACTGCCCAGTACCTCATCAAGTTAGGAAGGTCATGTTTTTGGCCGTTTATGATTCGGTTAAGTTTAGAGGTCGTACGAGAATTTACGGTGCAATGTGCCAAAGTGACTCTTGAAAGAGCGTTAATTGTTTTGGCCTCCATTCACCAAATTTCAACTTCTACAATTTTTAGGAGCATTATTTCATCATTTTAGGTGTATTTTAATAATGACTAAATGATTATTCGATGTTGGTTCGGGTTGGTACGGAGTCATGGTTAGCATTTAAGTTGTTGGTCTAGTTAGACCCGTTTTTGGGTTCAATTACGAAGTTATTCTCAAGTTAAGATTGTTCGCATTTTTCTCATGTTAGAGTTAGGTCGCATTGAGCCTGGGAACGATCCAACCCAATTGGTAAAATAACACAGGAATTTAATTATATTACGTGCATAAAAATATACGAGTTTATTTTTGAGATATATGCGATATGTCTTGTGGCCACTTCACACTCATGGAATTGCAGCTTATCATGGGATTATTACTTCATCCGGTGGTCACTGACCGGTTCATACTCATGTATTGGTACGGATATCCAGTCCAAGGGCTGTGTTGATCTCTACCGTCCAGTATATTGTGGTATAGTCTGATCAGACGATTCAGTTCATGTTATGGGCCACTTGCGTACATTTTCTCAACGAAAAATTATGATATGCTATTTTATGACAGGGCTCTCTCGAGCAAACATTTCACTTACGATTTTCAGTTCAGTTATGCACATATTTATAATTACACATGACAAGATATTTTCACGCTACGCTCTATGATATGATATTTTACGTTACGCAAGATGTTTACGATACATTATTTGTTATCCACGATATATGCATGCTGAGTCTTTAGACTCACTAGAATTGATTGTTGTAGGTACTGATGAGGTCGGGGCCGAGGGCGGGGACCAGTGAGTCATCTTGGGTCGGCAGTTGTAGGAACCCGAGGACCTCATTTATCAGTTTATTTATGTAAACTCATTTTATCACGATGAATTATTTTAAGTTGTTGTTTTGAAACAAATATTTACTTCTTCTGCTATTTTGATATTTGAACTTTTATTCCGCTGTTACTTTAAACATTAAAACTTTTATTGAGTTTATTTTATGAATGAGACAAGTTATTTACTTTTAAAATAAATAATTTAAATTATTCCGCAAATTTTCAAATACGAATTTCGGGCCTTTACAATCATGTTGCTGAGTAGTTCCTGAGAGGAGAGAAGAGTAGGGATCGTAATTGTTTTTCTTTTCATCTTTTCAACTGTTTCAAAGAGGGCAGCTACATCCTTCGTCATTTTCTTCAAGTCTTTCATCGTGTGATCTTTCAGAGTGTCTAGACTTAAAGAATGCAGTAGTTGAGTAGATTTGACTTGAGAGCTACTGTAACCAAGATTTAATAGTTCTGATAAAATACTGCCCAACATCCATCAACTGTAATGGAAGTTTAGGGGAGAAATCTTCAGTGTGAACCTTTTCTTTTCCTTTTTCTTTTGGTGTGAATTACACTACTGCAAGCTGATTTGCAAGTGTGACTGTTCTGAAATTCACTCATTCATCATAGTGTTCTAATTATATTTCCACAGGCTCATTTATGGAGTCCATAATGAGATCAATCTGCGTCTGAATTGCATTTCTTGGTCTTGGTTCTTCAATCAGCTTCACCTTGCCCTTCGGATCAGTTAGGGCATGAGGCTGATCTAAAACGGAATCAGTTGTGTCCACTACCTCTTCGATGAGCACTCCTTTTGAGTGTGCCTGAGGAAGAATTGTGGGGCGGAAAACTGTGGTGAGAGGAGCTGGATTCCCAGTCAGCTTTAGCGTCACACCAAATTCAGTGATGATAGTTGAGGGACAGTCAGCAGCAGTCTTTGTCTTCAGTTTAGCATCTGGTAGAACCGACTAATGAGAACTACATGAAGAGGTGTTCAGCTCCTGAGGGCAGTAGTCTGAGCTCAAGAAGAGCTCATGGAGTAGCAGCCGGCTTAGTCTTCTGAGATCTCGACTTCTTTACAAGTTGAGGAGATGGGGTCTTCTCCGAATCACTGGTGGACAAGACCAGTTTCTTCTTGTATTTTTGAGCAGCAACTGTTTTTGCCTTGATAGCTTTCTTTGATCTAACAGCTCCTTCCTCAACCCCACTCTTTTTGGATTGAGTGTTCTGAAATTGTAGTCTTTGAATTTGTTGGTTGTTAAGGATGATGCCAGAAGAACTCCCGAGTCTTCAATCATTTTGATTAGTTGAGGAGCAAACCCCTTGGACTGCTTGGCAGTCTGAAACATATTCTTCAGGATGTTGAATAGGATAGATGACCAGTTGACTTTGATACCTTTCATGATGATGGTCATAACCTGAAACTTCTCAAGTGTTAAGGCGAAGAATGAATTGGCCTTAGCTAAAATTCCCTTTGCAGCAATGTCGGCCAACAGCTGATATTCTGTCTTCAGTTCGTGCTTGGCATTAGACACTTTGATTGATTGCCCACTGGCAGAGAGAAGCAGATGAAACTCTTCAACATCAGCAGTTGCAACCTCTGAAAAACTTGAAATTCATTTAGCTGGGAGTTGGAAGGAATTGCTGAATAAGCTTCATCAATAATCATCGAGTGATTATTGAATGACATCTGAATATTTCCGTCAGCTATGACTGAGCTTGACTCATAAATGAATAGAAGCTCTGGGAGTAGAGTTCCTCAGTAGCTAGCCATAGGAATTGAAGAAGTCCAGAAGCTTCAATCTTCTCGAAAACAGTTCAAACTTATTCAATGGAGCCTGAGAAAGTCGATTTCAACTGGTTCAACAAGAAGGCTGGGGTTTGTACTGCCATTTGAATATTGGAATTGCTCTGTAAAGAGAGAAAATAGAGTGCATATGATTTTCTCTGAAGAATTCGAGACTTGAGAATTTTAAGAGTGTGAGAACAAATCTGAGAAAAAGCGGTTGCTATATATGTCTCGTGACTTTTCAAATTTCGGACACGTGACAATCTGTTACAAGTTTGACCATAATAATAGGGTAACAAGCCGTTGCAAGTATTTTTAGAAATTGAATCTGAGCAGTTATACAAAAACGGAAATAAAATGTTTGAAATTTAAAAATTTAAATTGACAACCACGATTAGTCACGTTTTTTTTTGGAACTTAAAAAAATTTAAGTTTATCAATTTATGTGATAAGATCTGTTGACTTAATTACTTACTAATCAGTCTTTAACTGATTCAGTTCAGTTGATAAATAACTGATATTTGTCTTATCAGTTGACTTCCTGAAATTTTATGTTCTCCTAAATAAATCAACAAGATAAATCAATAAACCCAAAAATATTTCTGTAGTAAGAAAACTTAGTCTCGAGTAATATCTTAGTGAAGATATCTACTGCTTGTTGTTTTGTTGAGATATATTCCAGCCTGATATCCTTCTTGAGAGCATGATATCTGATGAAGTGATGTGTGACATCAATGTGCTTGGTTCTGGAATGAACAACTGGATTATATGTAATCGCAATGGAGCTGGTGTTGTCACAGAAGATTGGCAACTCTTCAGCTATCACTCCATAATCTTTCATTTCTTGCTGGATCTAGAGCAGTTGAGCACAGCAACTTCTAGCAGCTAAATATTCAACTTCAGTTGTGGAATTGGCGATGGATGTTTGCTTCTTTCTTAACCATGAGATCAGTTTGTCTCCTAAAAACTGACATGATCTACTTGTACTTTCGCGATCAATCTTACATCTTGCATAATCTGCATCTGAATATCCTACTAAATTGAAAGATGAATACTTAGCATACCAAAGCCCACATTTTGTATGTCTTTTAGATATTTTAAGAAATGCTGTTGTTTAGGATTAGCCTGAAATCTAACACATTAACAGACAGAAAAGTAATATCAGGAAGGTAGGCAGTTAGGTATAATAAAGAACTTATTAGACCTCTGTAGAGTGCCATCTCAATTGATATTTCCCCTTCATATTTATCTAATTTAACTGATGAACTCATGGGAGTGAATGCAGCTGAACATGTTTCCATGTCAAATTTCTTTAGCAGTTCTTTTGTGTATTTGGTCTGACTGATATAAATATCATTTTCCAGTTGTTTTACTTGCAGACCTAGAAAGAATGTCAGTTCACTCATCATGCTCATATCAAACTTATCCTGCATCAGCTGAGCAAACCTATCGCATAGTTTGGGGCTAGTTGACCAAAAAAAATATTATCAACATAAATTTGAAATAGTAATGAATGATCTTTATTTGTAAATTTGAACAGAGTTTTATCAACTGTTCCCACTGTAAAATCGTGATCATTCAAGAACTTTGATAAAGTCTCATACCAAGCTTTAGGTGCTTGTTTTAAACCATATAAAGATTTATTAAGATGATAAACATGATCGGGGAGTAGGTGTTGTACAAAACTTGGAGGTTGTTCTATATACTTCTTCTGTAACTGAACGTTCAGAAATGTGCTTTTCACATCCACCTGATATACTTTAAAGTTTTTGAAGAATGCATAGGCTAGGAATATCTTGATTACTTCCAGTCTAGCAATTGGAGCATATGTGTCGTCGTAATCTATTCCTTCTTCCTGTCTGTAGCCTTGTGCGACTAGTCTAGCTTTGTTGTGCACAACTGAACCATCTTCGTTTAGTTTGTTTCTGTATACCCATTTGGTACCTATGATAGATTGAACTAACGTCCAGACATTGTTATTGTAAACTGATTAAGCTCTTCTTGCATAGCAATGACCCAACTGGGATCAGGTAGAGATTCATCAGTTTTCTTTGGTTCCAGTTGCGATATAAAAGCAAAATATATAAATAAGTTCAACATCTGATTTCTGGTTTTTACCGGCTCTGTAGTTCGGATCTGTGAGACATCTATGCGTTCCTGTTTTAGTTTGTAACTGACCAGTTTTTTCTTCTTCAGCTTGAAAATTTTCAGTTTGTGTTTGAATGTGATCTTGATTCTCTACAAACTGATCATTAGGAATTGTATCATGTCCAACTGGTTGTTCTACTACTTTTGGCTCTGGTGTTTTAAGGAAGTTTTAATAGCATGATTTTCATCTTCACTATCATCCTTTAAACTTATATCTGTTAAGTGATAAGTAAGCTCAACTGGATCAGTTGGCTTATCAGTTAACACAGTTTCATCAAATACAACATGTATAGATTCTTCAACATTGAGATTACGTTTATTGAATATGCTATATGCTTTACTAACTGATGAATATCATAAGAATAATTCTTCATCTGATTTAACATCGAAGTCAGTTAAGTGATTCTTACCATTGTTGTGAATGAAGCATTTGCACCCGAATATTCTAAATTATCAAACCACGCTTTTATTGCCATGCCAGATCTCATAAGGTGTTTTTGAATGATTCTTATTAATCATTGATCTATTCTAAGTGTAACACGTTGTGTTAATTGCTTCTGCCGAAAACCTTCGAGAAATACCAGAATCAGCTAGCATTGTCCTTGTTGCCTCTTCAAGAGTTCGATTTCTTCATTCAGCTACACCATTCTGTCGAGGTGTTCTTGCATCTGAGAACTCATACCTGATTCCTAGATTTTCAAGAAATTTAAATAGATTCTGATTGACAAATTCAGTTCCACGATCGAATCTGATTCTGTCAATCCCAATTGATTTATCATTTAAAAATCTTTTCAAGAGTTTTATCAGTTGTGAAGCAGCTTGATCCTTTGATTTGAAAAAATTACGCAAGTAAATCTTGAGAAATCATCAACAATCACAATTGTGTATTTAATTCCCCCTAAGCTTATGACTGTATTGGACCAAATAGATCCAAATGCATCAGTTCTAAGCATCGGGTAGAAGATTTAATTCCTTTATTTTTGAAAGAGGATCTAACTTGCTTCCCGAACTGACAAGTATAACAAATTTTATCTTTTGAAATCTCACATTTAGGTAGACCAATTCGTGTTTGCTCAATTGTGCAATGATTTTGAAATTCAAATGATTTAATCTTTTATACCAGTTCGTGTTTGCTCAGTTTCTTAAATAGCTTACTGAACTCAGGATTTTCATGTACCTTAACTGATTTATCAAAGTGAGTATATTTTCCTTTGCTCGTATTCAGTTTTGGCATAGCACCACTAGTTGAAGGTTCATTTTGGCTATTAAAGCCCAGACCAGTCTTATCTCCAACAGGTTTATGTGACCCTTGCATTTCGGTCAGCGTGACTGATGAGTTGTTCCAAACTTGAATTACTTCAGTCAGTCTAGAGTTTTCTGATCTCAGCTGCTGAATCAAAAATTTTTTTTCTCTCTTTTCAGCTATTAGCTTAGCAATCTCCTCTTTGAAATTTAGGCTCTCAACTGATTTAAGACTATCAGTTGTATCATATGAGGGATCATTTTTCTTAGCTTTAGCCTCTTCAAAGGAGATAGCTAGCTTGCGATTGGCCATATCGTGCAGTGTAGAAATAAGTTCTCGTGTAAAATTAGCAGAGCTAAAATCAAATACCTGATAACTGTTGGACTCCAACTCTGAATCATCATCCATGAGGCATTTCACCTCTTCTTCATCACTTGAGCTGCTTGAGCTCTCGGTTTCAGATGCTTCGCTGTCAGTTTCAGCCCACTTTGACTTATTTTCTTCAGCTACCAGTACTTCATGCTTTCTTCTGGATGATTTTTTTCATCCTTGAATCGTATTCTGTGCTCAAAGGACTTGTTACCCTTTTCAACTGATCTTCTGCTGTCCTTTTTGGTTTTTTACAATCAACAATGAAGTTACCAGACTTTCCGCAGTTGAAGCAAGCATTTCGTTCCTCTTTTGATTCATTTCTATGATATTTTCTCTAGAAAGGACCTTGAATCTTTCCAATGAACTTCTCGAATTTCTTTACAAACAATGACATTGGGTCATTGCTTAGTTGTTCAACTAACTTCTCAACTGAAACTGTTGGTTCCAGCTTCAGTGCACTTAGAGCAGTTGTGACTGATGGAACTACTGGCTCCCCTTCTCTAGTTTGCATTTCAAATTTATAGGCTTTTAAATCTGCAAATAAATCATGTAGCTCTACTTTGTTCAGGTCTTTTGATTCTCTCATGGCCATAGTTTTCACATCCTATTCTTTTGGAAGGCCACACATTAATTTTAAAGCAATCTCTTTGTTCGAGTGCACTCTTTCTAGTGGATTCAGTTCATTTGCAATGAAACTCACTCTTTCATCAAATTCATTCATTGATTCTCTAGCTTTCATCTTGATGTTATCGAAATTTTGAATAGCAACTGAATTTTGTTTTCCTTCGTCTGCTCATTTCTTTCACATAACTGGATCAACATTTCCCATATTTCCTTAGCTGATTTACAAATTTTGATCTTACTGAATGTGTTTTTATCCAGTGACTTGTACAAGATAACCTTGGCAACATTGTCCAAGTTGGCCTTTATTTTATCTTCTGAAGTTCATTCATCTCTTGGCTTTTCTATATGATGTGGTGCTCCATCAGTAAGAGCAACAATTGTGTTGGCTTTCATAATCTTCATGGGTCCGTCAGTTATGACATACCACAAGTCATTGTCTTGAGCAGCTAAATGGGCTTGCATTCTGATCTTCCATTCGTATAATTCTTCTCTGGAGAACATGGGAATTTTGTTAAATGACGATATGATTATCAGTTTTATTGTGTGAAAGTATTCAAGACAAGATTAACCTCTCTGATACCACTTGATAGGATCAGCTAATGCAGTTGAGAGTGTTTAGATGGGGGTTGAATAAACACTCAGGCTTTTTATTATCTTTTGACGGATGAATCAGTATTTAAATTGACTAATATTGAAATATTTCTTGTCGATATAAATCAATCTACTAATAATAATGAGGAAATAGACTGAAATATATATTAAATACTCAGTGTGGGATATTGCAAAAACTGAATAGATAATCAACTAGAACACACGGATTTTATGGATGTTCGGTGTCTTTAAATGTTCCACGCCACCCCTTTTATCTCAAGAATATGTTTTTCACTAAAAGACTTTGATGTATTACAATAGATTGTAATAATCCACTTCAGTTGGACTTATGCACTGTTAAACTGAAATTCTTAGTTTATTAAATTCTTTACAGTAGAAAGTTGATTCGCTCTTAATAAGTAACCTGAATACTACGAATTAATACAATGAAAATAAGAGCGTAAGCGTGTGATTTATAGTATGTTCACTAACATTCTTCAACTGAGTTGATCAGCTATATATAGTCTTTGATCCCAATGGTCATATTGAATGCATTTAATGACAAATATCCGTGGAATTGTCGTTTAGTTCAAGCTGTTGATTTTATCTGACAATGGTATGAAATATCAGATTTTTATGCTCTTTTACATCTGTTATGCTTGTGTACGAACTGTCAGTCTATCGGTTGATATTACAATTGATGTCGTGGATAACTGATCAACAGATCAGTTCAGCTGGACATTTTTAGTTTAAACTGTTGTCCTTTCAGTTTTCGAAACTTCAGTTGACGAAGATTCTTCTAGTTCAATTAATCAAAGTCTTCAGTTCTAAATATTGATTCGTAAACTGAACTTTTACGTAATTGGATTTAAATCTTCTTTTAGTTACGATTTGTCCGAAAAGTTTGGTTCTTCAGCTCTCTTGTGAATATATTTTTCAAACTCTTAAACTTATAATATTTTAACATATGTCAAGTTGGAAGCTAAAATTCGAAACCTGATAGGATCGATTAACGTATCAAGAGTGTTTAGAAGGGGGGGTTGAATAAACACTCACAATTAAAACTGCTCTTTTCGAATTTTGAGTTCAGTTTGGTGACAAACTGATTCTCGGAATCTTGTTGGTCAATGACAATCAGTTAAACTGAAGTAGTTGCGGAAACTAACTGACTGAAAGATATAATACAAAACTGAAATAAAATACGTAAGGATTGTTTCTGGATGTTCGGAGATTTCAATTACTCCTACGTCACCCCTTCTATCTCAAGGATAGGATTTCCACTAAAAGACTTTGATCAAATACAAGATTTGTACTGACCCACTTTAGTTTGGACTTATTACTGCCAAAAAATGAAACTCTTAGTATTACAATATGTTCTCAGTGCGTAACTGATCTTAGCACTATCGAATTTATCGATTATTACAAAGTGCTAGTGAGCTCAAATTGTAGCCTTGACTGCTACGAATAAATCAAGTAATAGTGTTCGGTCATATTTATAAGCTTCCCTTCCAACGGTAACTTGAGATATATTTGAATCTTTGTATCCGTTGATTGCCACTTCATCATTCCTTAGTAATTGTTTGCTTCATTTATTGTAATGCGGCGTCTTAACTGCAATGCGTTGTTCTAAGATGTATTGATTGAAGTGCGGCGTTTCATATTCAGTTTCAATCTTCTATGTCTCTTTGTCGGCTGAATGTTCTTTCCCGAGACATGTTTGAAGGATGCTTAGCTTAAAGGAATACGGCTGAATGTATTATCTATCAATTGACGAGGAGAATAACTGAATTGCGTTTCAGTTGCGTAGATTAGTTTACTAGATTCAGTTGCTGAGTTCAGTTTACTCGATTGGTTGCTGAGTTCAGTTTTACTCGATCAGTTGTTGAGTTCAGTTTACTCGATCAGTTGCTTCGTATTTTCAGTTGGTTCATATTTTGTCAAACGTTGGAATTTAGTTTCCGACAATTTCCCCTTTTATGGTGTTTGACAAAACTGAGTAAATGGTGACTGAATGTCTGAACTCATTGTAGATAAAATAAGAGAAATAATAACTGAACTTCTAAACTTATTGTAGATAAGAAAATGATCAATTGAATAATGGACTACACGAATCTGTAGAGATTTTTCTTCAACGAGAAGATTTCTTTTGTTGTTCTAGAATTTCTTTGATCTCTTCCCCCTTTTTGTCGAACACATCCATCTTCATAGATAATCTTCGAATGTCAGTAGAAAGAATTTTGACATCTGATGAGATACTTGAGACAACAGTTTGAAAAGACGTCTGCAGCAATTCTATTTTATTGGAAACAGAAGTTTCCAATCGCTCAACTCATTTGCTGATTATCCTGAGTTGTAAAGAGACTTTGAGCTAGACCTCTGTTATTTTTCATCTCATCCACAGTTCGGGTAAGAGACTCCATGTTGGCTTGAATGGATTTAAGTTTTTCTGCATCAAATTCAATTGAAAAATCCAGTTTGATAGTATGAGAATATTGTGTGGATTGAATTTTCTTGATTTCGGTAAGCATCTGCTGCATATTGTGCTGTATATTCTGTATTTCCTCAAGGACAAGATTCATTTCTGTGGATTGAAGAGGAGATGACTGATCAGATGTTCTTGCTTCATTTGAGACTTGATCAAAGACCACCATGGTCCTATCAGATAGTATCGTTTCAGTAACAGTTTGTGATGGAACATCTGTTTCAGTTACTGTGACTTGGACTGGAGGAGATGAGGATTGATGTTGATCAGCAATTGGCCTATCCTGCTGTATCAGATCTTCAGTGAGAGGGTCATGAACTGATACATTTGTTTGATAGTCCTCTGTAATTCGTCCTGGTTCATCAGTTGGAGAAATTAACAAAGCTTCCATACTCTCAACAATCTGTTGATTTGGTGATTGAGTAGGCACCATTGTTTGCTCCTTTGGTTCAGAATCAGCAGGCTGAACTGGTGCTTCTGTTGAGATAGAAACCTCTTGATTGATTTGATTAGTTGAATGATCAACTTCTTCAGGAATGGATTCACTAATAATAGATTCTGTCACCACTGCTTGAATAATTTCATCAATGTTGGAAAAATTTAACTCAGCTTCAGAGTACAGCTGATGTTCCACAGCAGATGATTGTGGCACATCGTGAACTGTTTCTTCAGTTGTAACAATAGTTTGTTCTGAGGGTGGCTCTTTCTGCTGAGAGGAGGGTTCTTCTCCTTCTTCTTCAGAGGCTTCATCAGGAAAACTAACTCCTGATCCATTTCCCACATTTTGATCTGAGCTTGCAAGCTAGTAAGATCTGTATATAGCTGAGTGATCACAGCTCGATCATTATAAGCAGTTGGATTGGTGGGAATGTAGTTGGCCTTCAATTCTTCAAGCAGTTGAGATAGCTTCTTAGCTCAAATTTGGTCAAAAAAATAGGTTTTCTCTCCAAAGTTTGAACAATTGTGTCGGCTTTGACCACTTTGAGGACAATTGCTTCCAGTTTGATAAATTTGTTCAGCTGGGATTTCTTTTTCAGTTGCTTAGCAAAAATCTGAGTTCTGTAAGCGGTCCAGGCATCATAGGATTGAAGTTTTGATGCCGCAAAATTATTAACCTGTTCCCAAACAAGGTCAATATGAGTTTGAATGGAATTGGATGGCCTGGGCTCTTCAATTAATTTGCCCTTACCTTTTTCAGTACTGAGGATGTGAGGAATTTCCAATCCAGTGCGAGTAGTATCCACCAGTTCTGTAATCTTTATACCTTTGGTTCTGGCAGGTGCGAGAACAGCAAGACGATTGATATGGATTAAAGGAGCTTTGATCCTAACTGTTTCTTTTGTTGCATCAGTTGAAATTTCTGGTGGGATGAACTTTAGGGGAAGTGCTTTGATAGGCTGTTGGGCATTCAAAGATGTCAGCCTTTCAGTAGGAATAGATTCTGCTGTGGTTGGTAATTTTGTCCTTTGTGTTCTTGGTTTCTTTGCAATTTTTGGAAAGGGCGTCTTCTCGGAATCAGATTCACTGATAATCAATTTTCTTTTAAATGCCTTCAGTTGAGCCAATGTCTTGGCCTGTTTAACTGATTTGGGAGCAGCCTGTGGCGTCCCAATCTCCTTCTTGCTCTTCAAAAACTGATCAGGAGAGATATCGATTTTAGTTTTGGGTGGCAGAACAATCTTCCCATTAAAAATTTTGAATTTAGATAGTCGCTCGGAATCATCAGCCACCAATCCTTTGAATTTCATCAAATATCTTAGCGGCACTGCAAATCCTTTGGATTGCTTGGTGGAGGAAAACATATTTTTCAAGATACTGAAAATGAGTTGCTTCCAGTTTAATTTTTTTTCAGTCATAATAACCGTAATAGCTTGAAATTTTTCCAAAGTAAGGGCAGCAAATGATCGTGCCTTGGCCAATAGCCCTTTGACTACGATATTAGCCAGCAACTGAACCTCATGCTTCAGTTCCTTTTTAGGATCGGAAACTTTAACTTTCCGTCCATCAGCAGAGAGTGTAGTTTGCATTTCTTCAATATCTGATGCTTTAACATCAGCAAGTTGTACTAATCCATCAGAAGGTAATGAAAAGATTTCTCCGAAAGAATCTTCAGAAATGGTCACCAACTGACCATTGACAGAGGAAATAATGCTTCCATCAGGATTGATATATCCATTTGAGTAGAGATCCTGGAGTTTTTTTGGGTAAATTTCCTGCGAGGATTGTCCCAAAAACATCCTGAGACCAGCAGATTCAATCTTCAGAAAGATGTTCTTAATATCAGCTTCTTGAACTGATAAAACTGAGTCAAAGTCAATAGCCATAGCGTTCATCACGTGAGCTGGGATTTGATTCGCCATTGCTGAGAGTAAGGAAACCTGAAATTTTGCGAAATGTAAGTTCTGAGTGTATGAGTTTGCTCTAAGAGATGATGTACGCGTAAGAAAGAAAAAACTGAATCGAAGTGGGAAATCATTTATATGTATGTGACTGTTTAAATTCTGGAAACGTGTCAATCCATTAAAATTTGAGTAAAAATGTGTGTACGTGTGTTGTGGGCGTGTGTGCGAAAAATGAACGGTTTAAAATAGGCCACGTTACGAAATTGCAGTCACATCAGTTGATTTGGAATATAATAAGTTTTTAATTTGTTAACTTATATGAGAAGATTTGTAAAATATCCAGCTGAACAATCAGTTGGGAAACTGATTCATTTCAGTTGAGAATTCACAAACAATTGTCTTCTCAGTTAACCTCTTAAAAACTGATATTCCCCCTTAATCGGTGCATAGAATAATTAAAGTGACGATATAAATTTAAAGATCAGAAAGATTGTTGTTTGCTGAAACAATGATGGCCCTTCAGCTTCCACGATTTTCGCCTATAAATAGAAGTAACACAGTTAGTTTCAGTCATATTATTGAAAATATTCAAGGCAAAAAGAATGACAGATGCGAGTAGCTCGATTGCTTTGCCGTTTGCTCTGAATACGAGGAAGGTTGATATAGAAGATGAAGTCTTCTATAAGAGTCTTCACTACTGGGAAAAGTTACAGAAGTTTGAGTTCCTGTATAATACTGGAGAGGCTACCACTCCCAAACTGGTGGCAGAGTTGAGAAAAGTGCGGGAGCACTTGAACATAGCTGTGTGGGTGGATTTCTTTAAGGATGGTCATATCTATCAGCTAATGTTTCGAAAGAAGCTGAAAATCCTTAAGCGCATAGCTGATTCTCAGAGCTTTGTGAAGACATCTACTGGACCTTTATCAGCTTGGTTGAAAATATGGATAATTGTTGTAGAGGAAAAATATGATGATGTAATTCGTGAAAACGTTTATGGTTGAATGAAGTATTTATATGTGCTTTACTTTGTTCTTCTCTTTCTGCAAATGATATGTTTCATCAGTTGTTATATATGAATTGCCAATTTAAACAGAGGAGCTGATGAAAGGCTAACTAATATAAGTTAACTATGAACTGAAGTCAGTTAAGCATTAAGTAATAGATGACAGACTGATATCAGTTGATAAATAACAACTGATAAATAAAAAGTCTGGGTAAAATAGGAAAAGCTCTTCGGTTGACTTGAGACTCTTTGGTTTCTTCAACATTTAATGTCACCTGTCTATAAATAAGACGAGAGAGATAAAATGTGAGACAATAACAGTTCAATATGTCCGACTCAAGTAATTTTTATGCTTGCAGCAGTACGCACGTTCATGTTACCGAACAGTCAATACTTTATTTCGAAGATTTGAAGAAAAAGATTGAAAAATATGTTTTGAAGAAAGTGATGTCAACATGGTTCAAAATTCATGATTTGCAGAGGATAAGTAGTAGTGGTGCTGCTCCGTCTCGTACTCAAGCAGCAACAACAAGAAGATATATTAATCATTTTGAAGTTAGGCATGTTACAGACCTGGTTGATGACAATGTTCTGTTACATGCAATGCTATGGAAAAAATGCCATGTGATTAAGAAGATTTCTACAACTGAATCATTTTCTAGAATCCGAATGTATGAGTTGAATGATTGAATAAGAGAATGGCAAGATTCAGTTGGTTCTGAGATTTTTTTGTAAGATGGAAACGATTTTATTCTTAATAAAGTAACATTTTAAATTTGTTGTTGTGTTCTTATTTTTTGCAAATAATTTTACTAGTAAAACAACATTAAAAATAATTTTAAGACAAGTCAACTGAGCCAAGAATATTGCGAAAGTGAGAAAACTTAGTCTCGGGTAATGGTTTGGTAAAGATATCAGTTGCTTGTTGCTCAGTTGAGATATACTCCAGTCTAATGTCCTTATTCAAAGCATGATCTCTCATGAAGTGATGCTTGACATCTATATGCTTGGTCCTAGAGTGAAGAACTGGGTTACAGGTGATGGCAATTGTGCTAGTATTTTCACAAAATATGGGCTATTCATTTGTAATTACTCCATAATCTATCAGTTGTTGCTAGATCCAGATCAGTTGTGCACAATAACTACCAGTAGCAAGATATTCTGCTTCAGTTGTTGAGGTAGCTATGGATGTCTGTTTTTTGCTGAACCAGGAGATCAGTCTTTCTCCAAGAAACTGACATGATCCACTTGTACTTTTTCGATCAAGTTTACATCCTGCATAATCTGCATCTGAATAGCCAACTAAATTGAAAGATGAGTCTATAGAATACCATAACCCAACATTTTGTGTACCCTTAAGATATTTTAAATTCTTTTAGCAGCTGAGAAATGTGATTGCTTAGGATTTGCTTGAAATCCAGCACACATACATACAACAAATACAATATCAGGGCGACTGGAAGTTAGATACAACAATGAGCCTATTAAACCTCGATATAATGTCGCCTCAACTGATATGCCCCCTTGATCAGTGTCCAATTTTACTGATGAGCTCATGGGAGTATTTGCAGCTGAATATGACACCATGCCAAATTTCTTCAGCAGCTCCTTTGTATATTTAGTCTGACTGATGAATGTACCAGTCTCTAGTTGCTTCACTTGCAGTCCAAGAAAGAATGTCAGTTCACCCATCATACTCATTTCGAACTTTTCCTGCATCAACTTAGCAAATTTCTCGCATAATTTGGGGTTAGTTGACCCAAATATGATATCATCAATATAAATTTGAACAAGTAAAATGTGATTATTCTTGGAAAATTTGAACAAGGTCTTATCAACTGATCCAACAGAAAAATTATGATCAGTTAGAAATTTTGAAAGAGTTTCGTACCTAGCTCTGGGAGCTTGTTTAAGACCATATAAAGCTTTGTTCAAATGATATACATGATCAGGAAACTTGTGATTTACAAAGCCTGGGGGTTGTTCAACATATACTTTCTCTTGTAGTTGACCGTTCAGGAATGCACTCTTGACATCCATTTGATAGACTTTGAAGTTCTTGAATGAAGCATATGCAAGGAATATTATGATAGCTTCCAGACTTGCAAGCATATATTTCATCACTATTAATTCCTTCTTCTTGCCTATATCCTTGTGCTACTAGTCTCGCTTTATTGCGCACAACAGAACCATCCTCGTTCAGTTTGTTCCTGTACACCCATTTGTACCTATAATAGTTTTTGAAATTGGTCTTGGAACTAAGTTCCAGACATTGTTATGAGTGAACTGATTTAGCTCCTCTTGCATTGCATTTACCCAGTTAGAATCAGCAAGAGCTTCATCAGTTTTCTTCCGTTCTAGTTGTGAAACAAAAGCTGAATAGATAAATAAATTTAGCATTTGATTGCGAGTTCTTACTGGATCGGATGGATTTCCTATTACCATTTCAGGTGTATGTGATTTTCTCCATCTGTACTCAGTATTTGTTGTATCAACAATTTCTTTAGTTGGTAACTGAATGTCATAAGTTTGCTCTATCAACTGATCATTAGGAATGGCTTCTGGTTCAGCTGATTGATCTAACACTTCTAGTTCGGGTGTTTGGAGGTTGTTTTGATTTATATGATTGTCTCCTTCATTATTATCCTCCAAACTGATATCTGTAAATCGATCAACTAGCTCAATTTGATCAGTTGGCTTATCAGTTAGTTCAGTTTCATCGAAATCAACATGGGCAGATTCTTCAACATTTAGGGTTTTCTTGTTGAAGATTCTATAAGCTATACTAACTGATGAATATCCAAAAAATATTCCTTCTGCAGATTTAGCATCAAACTTTTTTAAATAATTTTTACCATTATCAAGAATAAAATATCTGCACCCGAATATTTTGAAATAAGCAATTATGCTTTTTCTTCCATGCCATATCTCATATGGTGTTTTCATATGATTTTTATTAATCATTGATCTGTTCTGAGTGTAACACGCAGTGTTTACTGCCTCTGCCCAAAATTTTTGAGAAATACCAGAATCAGCAAGCATCGTTCTAGCAGCTTCTTTAAGAGTTCGATTTCTTCTCTCAGCTACACCATTTTTCTGAGGAGTTCTAGCTGCTGAGAGCTCATGCTTAATTCCAGCATTTTATAAAAAAATTGAAAGAGTTTGATTGATAAATTCAGTTCCTCGATCTGATCTGATTCGATCAATTCCAACTGATTTTTCATTTAAAAGTCTTTTGAAGAGCTAGATCAGTTTTGCAGCAGTTTGGTCTTTTGATTGGAGAAAGATAACCCAAGTAAATCTTGAAAAATCATCAACAATCACCAAGGTGTATTTCATTCCCCCTAAGCTCATGACTGATATTGGACCAAATAAATCCATATGTAACAGCCCTAAGCACCAGGAAGAAGATTTACGACCTTTGTTTTTAAAAGAAGATTTTACTTGTTTTCCAAACTGACATGCTGAACAAAGTTTTTCTTTTGAAAAGTCTATTTTGGGAAAACCAGTTACAAGTTCATGTTTACTCAGATATGCAATGGTTTTAAAGTTTAAATGATTTAGTCTCTTATGCCACAACAAGTTTTTAGATGATTTGGAAGCAATAAAACAAACTGGTGCATAAGTTTGATTATTCCAACTGACTTTATATGTGTTTCCACAACGTTTGTCAGTTAGTATGATTTCATCAGTTGAAGTTTTTACTGAACATGAGTTTTTGTTAAATTGTACTAAGAATCCAATGTCGCATAACTGACTGATGCTAATCAAGTTATACTTCAGGTTTTCTACTAATAGAACATCTTTAAAAGTAAAGTTACCATGGATAAGCTTACCCTTACCCACAGTTCTACCTTTGGAATTGTCCCCGAAACTAATGTTTGGACCATTGTATTTGATCAGTTGAGATAACGCACTTGCATCTCCTGTCATATGTCGCGAACATCCACTGTCCAAATACCATATTGAGTTTTTGTTTGTACCTGTTACCTGCAATCACACACATAATATAACTTTGTACCCATATCTATTTGGATTCTGAACTGATTAGTCCCTTAGGAACCCACACTTGGATTAGTCTAATAGACTTTCCAGTAGTTGTATTCCAAATGATTTTTCTCGGCTTTTGTGTGCTTGGTGTGTAGTGTACAGATGATGTAATATGTGTTTTAGCTTTATTCAACTGATTGTTCAGTCTATATCTCTTCTGAACTGGCTTGCAGTTATAATAATTGAAATAGCTATTCAAATATTTCTTGTGAAACCTCTTTGATGATGACTTTGTGAATCAGTTGAGAATTTTTTACTATAACCAATCCCATATCTTCTAGCCTTAATCATATTCTTAGTAGGTTGCTCAATCAGTTTACTGGGCACAATTTGTTCTTGTACCACTGTTGCTTTGACAAAGTGGATGTATTTCCCTTTGTCTATTTTTAGCTTTGATTGAGTGTCATTTGGATTCATTTCTCCTTGAGTGTTGAATCCTAAACAAGTTTTATCAGAAACTGATTTTTGTGAATTATGCATCTCATTCAGTGCAGTAGATGACTTGTTCCAAGACTGAACGAGCTCAGTCTGTTTTGAGTTTTCAAGAATCAACTTCTGGATTAATGACTAATTTTTGTCTCTCTCTGCTTTTAACTCAGCAATTTCACTTTTTAGACCCAACCCATCAACTGATTCATCAGTTTTGGTTTTATTGTCTGTGGGAGCAGTTTGCTTTGCTTTGATTTTTTCAAATGACGATGCAAGCTTTTGATACTCATTTAGCATGTCATGTAGTGTTAGAATGAGTTCTTCTCGTGTGAAATCAGTTGAGCTGAAATCAAATACCTGTTGGCTAGATGATTCTTCTTCTGCATCATTAGCCATCAAACACTTGACTTCCTCATCTTCACTAGAGCTGCATGAGCTTTCTGGTTCTGACTCCTCACTGTCAGTTTCTGCTCATTTAGATTTATTTTCTTCAGCTAAGAGTACCGCGTGTTTCTTTCTAAAGGACTTCTTATCTTCCTTGGGTTTTCTTTTGTGTTCATATGATTTCTTTCTTCTATCAGTTGATCCCTGACTGTCCTTATTGGGTTTAGGACAATCAGCAATAAAGTGTCCTGATTGGCCACAGTTGTAGCAGGCATTTGATTCATCTTTGGAGCTGTTCCTTGGGTATGGCTTATGAAAGTTTCCTTGATTCTTTCTCATGAACCTCCAAATTTTTTGATGAACAAAGACATAGCATCATTTCTCAATTGATCAGCAGATTTCTCGACTGAACTGATTGGTTCTGTTCTGATAGCTGCTAGAGCAGTTGTGGCTGCAGGGGTAGATGGTTCTCCTTCTCTAGTTTGTAGCTCAAATTCATAAGCCTTTAAATCAGCAAACAGATCATGAAGTCAATTTGGTTCAGATCTTTGGACTCCCTCATTTCCATGGTCTTGACATCCCATTCCTTGGGAAGACCTCTCATTACCTTTAGTGCTATCTCTTTGTTGGTATACACTTTTCCAAGTACATTTAACTCATTGACGATACTGCTTACTCTTTCATCATACTCATGCATTGATTTTCCTGCTTTCATTTTGATGTTATCAACCTTTGAACAACAACAGAGAGTTTATTTTCTTTGGTTTGATCATTTTCTTCACACAGCTGGATCAACTTTTCCCAAATTTCTTTGGTTGTCTTACACATCTTTATTTTGCTGAAGGTTACTTTGTCCAGCGTTTTGTACTAAATGTCTTTAGCCACATTATCAAGATTTGCTTTTCTTTTATCTTCAGTTGTCCATTCATCTCTGGGCTTTTCTATTCTTTGTGGTGTGGTGTCCCTTCTGTTATGGCAACTGCTTTGTTTGTTTTCAGAATCTTCATGGGTCCATCAGTTATGATATAACACATGTCATCATCTTGTGCAGCTAAATGAGCCTGCATTCTGATTTTCCAATCATCAAATTCTTCTCTGGAGAACATAGGAATTTTGTTGAATGAAGTCATGTTGGCCAGTTTATAGATCAAAAGTATTCAAGAACAAGATTCACCTGCTCTAATACCACTTGATAGTATCGATTAACGTATCAAGAGTGTTTAAAAGGGGGGGTTGAATAAACACTCACAATTAAAACTGACCTTTTCGAATTTTGAGTTCAGTTTGGTGACAAACTGATTCTCGGAATCTTGTTGGTCAATGACAATCTGTTAAACTGAAGTAGTTGCGGAAACTAACTGACTGAAAGATAGAATACAAAACTGAAACAAAATACGCAAGGATTGTTTCTGGATGTTCGGAGATTTCAATTACTCCTATGTCACCCCTTCTATCTCAAGGATAGGATTTCCACTAAAAGACTTTGATCAAATACAAGATTTGTACTGACCCACTTCAGTTTGGACTTATTACTGCCAAAAACTGAAACTCTTAGTATTACAATATGTTCTCAGTGCATAACTGATCTTAGCACTATCGAATTTATCGATTATTACAAAGTGCTAGTGAGCTCAAATTGTAGCCTTGACTGCTACGAATAAATCAAGTAATAGTGAGCTAAGATTTTGGCAGAATAACAGCAAGCTTTGAATAAAGTAATCTTGTTCTTATTCAGCTGTTCTTCTGTCATATTTATAAGCTTCCCTTCCAACGGTAACTTGAGATATATTTGAATCTTTGTATCTGTTGATTGCCACTTCATCATTCCATGTAATTGTTTGCTTCATTTATTGTAATGTGGCGTCTTAACTGCAATGCGTTGTTCTAAGCTGTATTGATTGAAGTGCGGCGTTTCATAATCAGTTTCAATCTTCTATGTCTCTTTATCGGTTGAATGTTTTTCCCGAGACATGTTTGAAGGATGCTTAGCTTAAAGGCATACGGCTGAATGTATTATATGTCAGTTGACGAGGAGAATAACTGAATTACGTTTCAGTTGCGTAGATTAGTTTACTAGATTCAGTTGCTGAGTTCAGTTTACTCGATTGGTTGCTGAGTTCAGTTTTACTCGATCAGTTGCTGAGTTCAGTTTACTAGATCAGTTGCTTCGTATTTTCAGTTGGTTCATATTTTGTCAAACGCTGGAATTTAGTTTCCAACAAAACCAATAAAATCTGAAGAGCTGCAGTGTTTCAATGATATATCACAGCTCGGTGATGCAAATAACAATCGTCAATATTAAAAACTCGATTTTCACAAGTCATATTTCACAATAGTTAGTTTTATTGTTATCTAGGAGAAATATTAATCGCAATATCGAGCTGGCAGAAACTACAAAAATCAATCATCTCACTCAGACAAATTCTGGTATTTTGGTCATATCTCTCACCTCGGTTATCGAAATGGAATGATTGAAAATGTGTTAAGAAGCTAAACAAATTATATACAAATAATTTTCACAAGTCAAAGTCTGAATCGGATGAGAAAAAGCTGATAAATCAAGATGAATTCACTGGCTCTCCACTGAATGAAGAACATTTTCAGATTGGAGACAGTCTGATATGTCAAACATATCTCTCTCATGCAAACTTTGAATTGAGTAATTCTTGATTCTATCAAAATCTAAGAGAAAGAGTTACAATTTTCATGTTCATCACTTTACCCTGAAATCGATGAATCAAGATTTATAATCAAAATAAGAGAACAATTCAATTTGAACCATTCAGATTAAAACAACATCTCTAGCTAATCAGAACTGCTCAGTTCAGTTGGTCAGATTAGCTTAGTTTCAGAAAATGGAAATAAATAAAAATTTGACCGTTGCAATGTCAGAATCCGTACACAACCTTTCTAAAAAATCATATTCTTGTATCTAATGTCTATATCATTCTTCGAGGACATAATACTTCTTGAAGATCAAATATAAGCTTTGGAAGGGGATCAAAGCATGGGTAGCCGACATGAAGAAATTGGCTAGAATGAGAAAAACCCTAATATGAGGATATATTTGATATATAAATACACTGCAAAAATTCTCATACATATTCATGAGAGTTGAGGTTCAAAGTTTAGATGAGTGAGTCTTCATACAAAGACATTAAATATTATTTTGTAGTCTTAACATAAGAGACAATAAATATTATGTAGATTGTGAAGTTGCGACCTACAATTGTGAGTGTGGTAGGAGTTTCAATTAGACAATAGATAAGTCTTAAATTGAAATTGGCTTGTACAAAAAGATGTACTAATCAAATTCTTCTAATGAATCATTTCTATATAGAAGAATGGGTGACGTAGAAGTTGTTAATATCCGAACATTTATAAACAAATTTTTGCCTATTTATTTATCGTACTTACTTAATATTGCTAGTGTTCTTAAGATGCATTGTTGAATTATTTTATATATTCTTCGAATACCAAAATATTGCATATAAATTGTTTGATAAAATACTTCAACAAAAATTTTTACACATCCAACTTTCACATATTTTAAATGCTTTTACAAAATGTTTAAATCAGTTTTAGAGGAATTATTTTGATTTTTTTAGCTTCGTTTGAAAGCTAAAATCGATTTAATTTTTCTGTGTTCAATATTTCAATAATCGAATTATTGTAACTCAATGCTCATCTCTCAATCGATCACATATCAAAATACTTTAACAAGTAAAACAAGAAGTAGTTTAATAGTATTGATAGAACAGAAAAAAGTCAATAGTAGGATAAAGTCATAAATTGAAATTAATATAAAAATAAATATAATGGTATAATCCAAAATATTAAAAATAAAATTGTGTAAAGTATTCTTTATTAATATAAATCTTTGGATATATTTTTTACTGTATAAAGTTTTATTTGAAGAATTAATATTATCATTATTATCGGAATAATAATATCTAATTCGTGATTCTTCCTCGGATCAACAGTTTACTCTGCTTATGTTCAGTGCGTTTTAATTAAAATTGTCACTGCAACATATTATGCGATGGGATGTGATTTTTTAGTTCACGGTTTTATTCAATAAATTGAAAATTTTTGGGTGATGCAGTTCGATTCAGTTTGTGTAGAATTTTTTTTAAAAAATTATTAGAACTTCTTTATAATCATTATTTTTTTTTTATTTTTTTAAGAGCTAATTTTTGTTATTTATATTATATTTGAATTCACTAGCATTTAAAAAAAATGAAATAATTTTTTTATTAAAAAGAAAAGGAGACTATCATTATGTTGATTATTTTTGGATGATTTTATATGATGATGCCTCGGAAAGGGTATGGGTCATCCTTGGACCCGGCCAGAGAAAGAAGGACCAAAGCTGGGATACTCCAGAGTTGGTCTAAGGAAGACAAAAAAGACTGGTTTGAAGTCAACTCAGGTATAAAGAGAGTACCTTGTTTAAACCACCAAAGGGTATGCATCAACCCAAGAAATCTAGTATACCACTACCAACTTGTATAACCCTAGATCCATGGCCTCAATCGGACAACACAAGAAGATTAAGTCAATTGACCATGGATAATGTCCACCGATACAGCTGTTCTACTTCATGTTCTCATATCATGCGGAAACCAAGACATGGGCCATGTTCTCAAATCGTCGTCATTACCTTAGCATCTCTGAGCAGTCACCAACTCTGGTACAATATAAATACCCCGAGCAAAGGTAAAATCAGATAGTTCACTTTTCATTATCATAAGAACTCTCTCTATAATAACTTAATAGATCTTTCTTTCTTTTTTGTGAATACATGACTGACTTGAGCTGAAACGTCCAGGGTAACGTGGGCGCAAGCCACCTGCGCTCTTTTTTCTTTTTCTTTTTTTATTTTTTTTAAAAAATAATTTGAAAACAAAATTAGAAGAAAACGAGCACAACACACGAGAAGAAATTTAGTTTCCACCTACCAGAAGAAAAATATACGACCAAAAACTCTCCACCTACCGGAAGAAAATGAAAGATACACGGTCCACGGTTATAAGCTTCAATTGAGCGCAATTCTGGAGATCTCAATTGTGCTATTTCCGGTGAACAAACTCAGAAATTCCAAAATCAGAAGGTGAATCGATGATAAATAACATTGCTGGAATGTTTTGCTACTGAAATTTTTTAACTTCAATTGCAAACTACTGTAAACAGTAGCACACATAATTTCGTTGCATGTATCCCATTTAGTTTCACTATGCTTTATTGCAGGTTTTTAGCTATTGGACGTCGGTGTTTTGTTTTAGTATGTAATATGTGAACGAATGAAATATCCAAGTACAATATCTTGAATTGTAAGGGTGATGTTTTGTGACGTTTAATTCAAGGAAAATAGGAAGATATGTGCCTGGAAAAATGCCAGGAACTTGCTAGTCATTCATTTTCATAGTAGAGGATTCCTTTTATAATCAGAATATACTGTGTTGGTCTGAGAAAATGCGAGCTATACTAGATGCTGAGAACATTCACGCATTGTTCATTTTGATTTTAAATTATTTTTTAAAAAAAATAAAAAAGAGCACAGCTGGCGCCCACGTTACCCTGCACCCCTTGGGTGCAGGGTAACAAGCCTTTATATATATATATATATATATATATATATATATATATATATATATATATATATATATATATATATATATATATATATATATATATATATATATATATATATATATATATAGACTTTAAAAACAGAAGCCACCCACGTCCCTTGTCCCTCTCGTTTCCTCTCGCCAGTAGCCACCCCAGGCCGCACCAGCCCCTGCCCAGACCTTTGCGCACCCTCCTAGCCTAGCCCAGCCCAAAGCCCCTGGCCGAGCCCCTTAAACCCTGCGCAAGCTGCACCTGCGATGCCCCTCTTTGGCTCTCGGGTGGTGTCCTTGCTTGCTAGGACTCCTCCAGCCCCTTGACTAGAGTTCTAGCCTGGCTAGGACTCCTTCCCTGACGCAGACCATGAACCAGCCATGTCCCAAGTCAAGCCATGCAAAGCCTAACCCCTTAAACCCGATCCTTAATCAACAAACCGAGAAGATGGTTCCAGCTTGTTTGTTCCTTGTGTTCAGCGTGTTTGTGTGTCTTAGGACTCTATAAAATCGTGTAAAACATGCCCCTTTTTAAACATATACATGGCAGCCCCTTCATGTACACTTATATCATGATTTTGGATCAAAACAACATGCTTTAAAATTTTGTTTGCATAAAAGCAAAAATACATCAAAGTGCAACTTATTTTTCATGCAATCCAATTTTAAATAATTACTATGGTGTGAATGATGAGAAAAAGGGGGAGTATGGCGTGCCTATGCGTATTTTACGCACAAATAACCGTTGACGATTGCGAAGAACGACGACACTATCGACCTTGGCTTTGAAACCATGAAGAACTTGATACTTTTCTCCCAATTCCTTGTGTGTGCCGTGTGTTATATTTCAAGAGAGAGTTTTGAATTGTGTAAAAGAGGTGGGCGTGTGTTATGGGGGAGGGTTTGGGGTCAAGTTTACATATTAAATACTTAATTAAGTCACTAATAAGGCTTTGTCCCATTAAGTAAATAATTTAGGCCCATTAGTGCTTAATTAAAATATTAAAAATAATTTTGTTGAAATAAGTTTGTGAATTTTTTAGCCGAATTGCCCACAAATTCGTATTTTTGTTCAAAAACCAACACCGATAAAAATTATGTCCCGGCGTATAAAATCACCTCAAAACTCCTTATTTTCAAATATAAGAAAAAGCATCAACTATATTTTAACTAATTAAAAACAATTATTTAATAAAAACATTTTATATTTTTCAGCCCTCGGTCTCCGTTCCTCGATCGCAAGTCGAATAACCTTTAAAAATACATTTTAATGAAACTATGAAGAAATGTATATTTTAAACATGTAAATATGCACAACATATTTAATCCATGAAATTAAACAATAAATTAAAATACAAAGGAATTTAATAATTACATGCATGTGGTTCACGTGGACCTTTAAATTTTCAAGGCGTTATAGTTTAGCTGAACATCTTGGCAGGTAGAGTTTAAGACTCTGCGGGCTGATTAAAACCCCAAATCTCAGAGTCGAAAGAAGTGGCGAAAACATTAGTTGCAGAACCAATCCTCTCAGCCCTTCACAATGAGCGAGAAATAAACTTTTTCAAATAGTTTTGAAAAAAGTATAAAATACTTTAAACGAGCTTTTAAAACTATTTTAAAATCAAACAGTTTTCTTCAAATCTTCTTCTTGGAACAATTAGCTCTGATACCAATTGAAGGATTGTGTAGAGGCCAAAAATTCAGTACACGTAAAATCCATGCATTTACTTGATTGATAAATAATTTATTTAAATTTAAAATGAGTATTATCCATGCATGACTTATCTAAATGCATTATTTTAAATTATTTATGTTTTTGTGATGCACGTTAAAATGTTTTTCGAGTTTCATGTTTCAGGCGATTATTCGATGCGGGATCGAGGAAAAGAGACCGGTGAAGATTTTGGCAATTTTAAAATGTGGTATTTTATTTTAAATTAACGATAGGGCATTTTAATAATTTATTTAGTTGTAGCATTTTAAAAGCCTAATTTAATTTTTAGGTAATTTTAAGATTTCTAAAACCTTTAAGGATGTAGTACTTACGCATTTTTAAATTTTTTTTTTAAAACCAAGAGATGCTATTCAAGATTATTAGAGGTTAGCATTTTAATTATTTGTTAATAGAGTTAGTATTTTAATTATCAAAGTAATTGGCTAATTAAGCCAATTTTTATTCCCTTAACTATGCAAACACACACACACACACACTTAAACACACACATCTATACGTTTTTCACACAACACACACATACACATCCATTCATTTCGTATTTTTGAAAAGAAACCTAGGGTTCTAGGAGTTCTTGCATCCGCCCCCTCCCTCTGATTATTTCCAGCGAGTTTTCGTCATTTTTGTTGCAAGAAAATCGTTCCACGATCGTCCCGGATCAAGCCTCGCTCCGTCTCCGCTTCGGTATCGTCGTATCGTGAGATTTTCACATCAAAAGGCACGTATATTCTGTTTTTTCTACGTCGATCTTGTCATAATATAAATTTTGATGTGTTTTGTTTGAAAACATGTGTAAGTTATGTAGGAGTTTGAGCAGAAAATTTATTGGATGCGTTTTGAAATACTTTTCAGATCTGAAATTTCGAACCCTACTGTACTATGAATTACTGCGACATTTTGGTCGAGAATTTGGGAAAACTTTCAACATATGAACTGTATAAATTTTTGATACATTCGATTTGTTATAAAATTCAAATTATTTGGATCTAAATTGAGTGAGTTATGGCCGTTTTCGTGAGGCTGCTCAAACTGCGTTTTCTAAAAATTATGTTATTGATGTATTCTTGAAGTTTATTTGTTGCAGGCTTCGTTGGGAACATTGGGTTACTGCTGCTACGTTTAAGTATTGTGAGTATGATGTAGAGTTGATGTTTGGTGCTTCGTCTCGGGTCGATAGGCACTTGGTTGCATTAGAAGTCGTAGAAAGTATTTTGGTGTCAAAAATTCATGTTTATGGATTATGTTGCGTAGTTGTTGTACGTCGTTGTTTTGGGGACATTTTTTTGAGTTGAATCCTTGTCATAGCGTCTTAAGATGAATCTCGTTTCATCGGTTCGAGTCGTTTGAGCATCCTAAGATGAGTCATATAATTGGTAGTGGATCTTCCCTGTCAGCCTAGTACTGTGGTTTAGTCTAATTAGACGTATTTATGTATGGGTCACTTGCTATGAAACATGCCTCTACGCAAAATGATGAAGTTTATGTATGTTCATGTATGTACAAGTATGCAAGCATGTTTAAGAAAATTTTCATGTTATGGCACGTCTATGTTATGTATGTAAGTTCAAGCTTTTATGTGCATGTTAAAGTTCAAGTACATATGTTCTATTTTAAAGTTGCATGTGATTTTATTACGTATTACTTGCTACTTCCAATTGATATGTGTTGAGTCTTTATGCTCACTAGAGTTGATCGATGCAGGTGAGGATGATGTCGAGGAGACTAGGGGTATGGGGCAGATGCTCCCAGGTATGATGCAGTTCTTTGCACATTTTGCGGGGAACCAGGCTGCGGCAAATACAGAGGCGAGGCCCAAACCAGAGGTAGTATACGAGAGGTTCAAGCGGATGAGCCCAAAGGAGTTTTCGGGGACTACTGACTCGACGATAGATGAGGGATGGATTAAATCCATCGAGGTGATTTTTGCCTTTATGGAGCTGCAAGATGCAGATAGGGTCAGGTGTGCCACATTTCTACTGACCGGGGACGCCAGACTGTGGTGGGAGAGCGCATCCGTAGAAGTGAAATTGCAGACCATTTCTTCGGATGGCTTTAAGGAGATATTCTACTCCAAGTACTTCACTGAAGAAGTAAGATCCAGAATGACCAGGGAATTCATGACACTGCGACATGGAGACAGTAGTGTTGCAGAGTTTGTCAGGAAGTTTGAGAGGGGGTGTCACTTTGTGCCCCTGATAGCTAATGATGCCCAGGGTAAGTTGAGGCATTTAATGGATGGGTTGCGGCCGATCTTGCGCTGAGATGTCCGAGTTGCTGGTCCTACTGCATATGCAGTTGCCATGTCTAGAGCTTTGGCGGCAGAACAAGATCAGAGAGATATTGAGGCTGACAGACATGGCAAGAGGCCCTATCAGGCTCCACAGCAGCTGCAGCAGCATCAACAGCGACCTCCGTTCAACTAGCCTTTCCAAGGACATCCAAGGAAGAATCCACATCAGGGACCGCCTAAGGGCAAGGGTCCATGGGGACGGGATCCTAGTTTCTATCTTGTCCGACAGGGACCCGATGTTTACATCGTCCTTTTGGAAGAGTTTGCACACAGCCATGGGGACGAAGTTGCCTTTCAGTACAGCTTTTCACCCGCAGACAGATGGCCAGTCTGAGCGAGTGATTCAGGTTTTGGAAGATTTATTGCGAGCCTGTATAATCAATTTCCAAGAGAGTTGGGTATCAAAGCTACCTCTAGTGGAGTTTACCTACAAAACAGTTTCCAAGCATCTATAGGTATGGCCCCCTACGAGGCATTATATGGAAGGAAGTGCAGATTGCCGATTCATTGGGATAAAGTCAGTGAAAGAGCAGAACTTGGTCCAGAGATAGTTCAGCAGACTGCAGATGTGGTGGTCAAGATACGAGACAGAATGAAGACCGCCCAGAGTCGCCAAAAGAGTTATGCTGATAAGAGAAGGAGAGATCTCGAGTTTGTTGTAGGTGATCTCGTTTTTATAAAGATAGCACATATGAAGGGTGTTATGAGGTTTGGTAAAAGAGGCAAGCTGAGCCCGAGGTTTATGGGACCGTTTGAGATTCTTGACAGAGTTTGGACACTAGCTTATCGTGTTGCCCTTCAGCCAAATCTGGCCAGTTTACACAATGTCTTCCATGTCTCAATACTGAGGAATTACCTAGCTAATCCATCGTATGTTTTGAGCTATGAGACATTGCAGCTTGCTCCAGATCTGTCATATGAGGAAAGACCTGTCCAAATCCTAGACAGACAGGAACGTAGACTACGGAAAAAAGTAACCAAGTTGGTCAAAGTCTGGTGGCTAAATCAAACAGTGGAGGAGGCCACTTGGGAGATCAAAGCAGATATGAGGACTCTCTACCCAGAGTTGTTTGGTAAGGTTTAATTTCGAGGACAAAATTTATATAAGTGGAGAAGGAACTGTAGAGCCCAAAAATTCAGTACACGTAAAACCCATGCATTTATTTAATTGATAAATAATTTATTTAAATTTAAAATGAGTATTATCCATGCATGACTTATCTAAATCCATTATTTTAAATTATTTATGTTTGCGTGATGCACGTTAAAATGTTTTTCGAGTTTCATGTTTCAGGTTATTATTCGATGCGGGATCGAGGAAAAGAGACCGGTGACGATTTTGATAATTTTAAAATATGTTATTTTATTTTAAGTTAAGGATGAAGAATTTTAATAATTTATTTAGTTGTAGCATTTTAAAAGCCTAATTTAAGTATTAGGTAATTTTAAGATTTTTAAAACCTTTAAGGATGTAGTACTTATGCATTTTTAAATTTTTTTTTAAACCAAGAGATGTTATTCAAGATTATTAGGGGTTAGCATTTTAATTATTTGTTAATAGTGTTAGTATTTTAATTGGCAAAGTAATTGGCTAATTAAGCCAATTTTTATTCCCCTAACTATGCAAACACACGCACACACACTTAAACACACACATCTATACGTTTTTCACACAACGTACATATACACATCCATTCATTTCATATTTTTGAAAAAAAACTTAGGGTTCTAAGAGTTCTTGCAGCCGCCCCTCCCTCTGATTATTTTCAGCGAGTTTTCGTCATTTTGTTTGCAAGAAAATCGTTCAACGATCGTCCCAAATCAAGCCTCGCTCCGTCTCCGCTTTGGTATCGCCGTACCATGAGTTTTTCACATCAAAAGGCACGTATATTATGTTTTTCCTACGTCGATCTTGTCATAGTATAAATTTTGATGTTGTGTTTTGTATGAAAACATGTGTAAGTTATGTAGGGGTTTGAGCAGAAAATTTATTGGAGGCGTTTTGAAATACTTTTCAGATCTGAAATTTCGAACCCTACTATACTTTGAATTACTGCGACTTTTGGGTCAACAATTTTGGAAAACTTTGAATATATGAATTGTAGAACTTTTTGATACCTTCGATTTGATATAAAATTTGAATTATTTGAATCAAATTTGAGTGCGTTATGGCTATTTTTGTGGGGCTACTCAAACTGCGTTTTCTGAAATTTATGTTATTGATGTATTCTTGAAGTTTATTTGTTGGAGGCTTCGTTGGAACATTGGGTGACTGCTGATGTGTTTAAGTATTGTGTGTATGATGTAGAGTTGATGTTTGGTGCTTCGTCTCGGGTAGAGAGGCACTTGGTTGCATTAGAAGTCGTAGAAAGTATTTTGGTGTCAAAAATTCATGTTTATGGATTATGTTGCGTAGTTGTTTGCGTCGTTGTTTTGGGGACATTTGTTTGAGTTGAATCCTTGTCATAGCGTCCTAAGATGAGTCACGTTGCATCGGCTCAAGTCGTTTGAGCGTGACTTTTAAAATTGCATCAAAATATGTTATTTTGGGTTGGTTGTGCGCATGATTAGCACCGCAGCGCCCGCCAAGGAGCGCCACGGCGCCCGATCTGCGCAAGCCTGGCGCTGCTGCACTGCCTTTGTGGCACCGCAGCGCTAGGCCTGCGGAATTGCTAGTGCCCGCAGCACTGTCCAGTGCATAGGCGCTCGTCCATGAATTTTTAAAATACTATTGTAGGCTCATGTCTTCTATGTTTCAGGGGTTGATGTCATGGTTTAGTACAATGATTAAAGTAGGTCAAGTCCCGAGCGATTTAGAACGTCATAAGAAAAGTGTCATTTTGGGTGGTGAGCACGATTATTATGTCTAAATATGGAAATTATGTGCTTGAAATCTTGTTAGAATGTTGCAGCAGCAGCGGCCCCAAACGAGATCCAATGAATCCCTTAACGCCAAGCAAGTATGTTTGACGTGCAAAAGAAAGTATTTTAAGTTTTTAAGGTATGCTGAATGTCTTGTGACCAAATTATGTATGGGATTGGAAAGCGGTAAAGCATGACCAGGGACTAATCCACCCCGTTAAAGCATGAACGGGTTTAGATCAGAATTGGAAAGGGGTACAGCATGACCAGGGACCAATCCACCCGTTAAATCATGAATGGGGGTCTCATGTATGTGGTAGTGGATCTTCCATGTCAGCCCAGTACTGTGGTTTAGTCTGATCAGGCATATTTATGTATGGTTCACTTGCTTTGAAACATGCCTCTACGCAAAATGATGGAGTTTATCTATGTTCATGTATGTACAAGTATGCAAGCATGTTTAAGAAAAGTTTCATGTTATGGCACGTCTATGTTATGTATGTAAGTTCAAGATTTTATACGCATGTTAAAGTTCAAGTACGTATGTTCTATTTTAAAGTTGCATATGGTTTTATTACGTATTACTTGCTACTTCCAGTGTATACGTATTGAGTCTTTAGGCTAACTAGAATTGATCGATTAGGTGAGGATGATGTTGAGGAGACTAGGGGTGGGGACCAAGGAGCAGGCTTGGACTGAGCAGGACGCTAGACCCGAGGACCGCCCATATTTTAAGATTTGATGCACGAAAATTTTATTACTATGATTTCACGATGTTGGTGTTGATATTTTAAACAAGCACTTTTTTCAAACTTTATTTTTAGATATTTTGTTGCAACAATCTTGGGATGAACAGTTTACTTTATCTAATTTTGAAGGTTAACCTTTTTCTTAAGAAATTTTTAATTTTTTCCGCGAATTTTAAAGTAGTTTAAAAGTACGGTACGTTACAGATCGTGTGCTGGGCATCAAAAGGACGCTTCAAACATAATATTCTCCAATGAGCTGCAATAGATCGTGTTCTAGGAATGTTAACACCGATGAATTAAATCGTATTTCGTTAAAAACCAAGCGGAAGATACCCGAAGTAATCCTTCGTAATGAAGATTGTTATATGATAGGATCGGATATTGACTAAGGAGTGTTTAGAAGGGGGGGGGGGGTTGAATAAACACTTCTAGGAATTTAAATGTTCTTCGAAAAAGGTAGTTCAGTTTTATTACAAACTGAACTAAGTATCCCGTCGGTCAATAACAATCAGTTAAACTGAATAATCAGTTGCGGAAAGTAAACTGATTGAAAGATAGAGTATCTAACTGAAAATGAAAAACTGAAGTAAAGACAACACAATATGTTTCTGGATGTTCGGAGATTTGAATAACTCCTACGTCACCCCTTCTATCTCAAGGATAGGATATTCACTAAAAGACTTTGATCGAGTACAACACTTGTACAGACCCACTTCAGTTAGGACTTATCTACTGCCTAAACTGAAACTCTTCATATAATACAATGATCTCTGTGAGTAACTGAACTTAGCACTTATTGAATTATCAATATTACAGAGTGCTAGTTTGCTCAACTTGTAGCCTTGATTGCTACGAATAGATCTAATAAGAGTGAGCTGAGATTTTGACAGAGTAATAGCAAGTTTTAGATTTTTTGATCGTCGTTTTTCTTCAACTGCTTTTATAGACTTATCTTTCAACGGTAACTTTGAATTTATGTATCCGTTGATTGCCACTTCATCATTTCTTGGACAGTGTTCTTGATTGCTACTTCATTATTGATTGTAAAACGGCGTTTTAATTTTAATAGCCGAAATACGTTGTTCTATGTGGTGCGGCTTTCCATATTCAGTTGCTGTCTGATATGTCTTTCTGTCTGTTGAATGATCTTTCCCGAGGTATCTTCAGTTGAGAGACTTTAATATTTTCGTCTGAATGTTTTAACTGATCAGTTCTCAACTGATCAGTTTGTGTCAGCTGATTTCAGTTGATCAGTCCAGCTGCCGAATTTTCTTTCGCGTATTAGTTGATTTAATCGATTGATTTGTGTTTTTTTCAAACTCCAGAATTTAGTTTCCAACATTATATTTGAAAACGATTTTACTTATGTATACTGAATAAGTGAAACAGGGGTAGATTAGTTTTTGCATTCATCAATTCAGTTATGGTGACAACTGAACTGAAGAATACTCTTACTAATCCAAACAGTTTGAAAAAAACAGTTAATCAGTTAGATACACAAGATATGTTTATGGATGTTCGGAGACTTCAACTTCTCCTAAGTCACCTCTTTTAGCTCCACGGGTAGGATCCACTAGAAGAATTTGATTTATACAACTCTTTGTACAAACCCGCTCAGCTAGGACTTACACTAATGCCTAAACTGAACTTCTAGCTATGACTGAAGATAGCACCTTCCAGCCAACACTTCTTTAACATCTATGTGCAAAAGACTACATACAAAAGTTTAGTGTCTTTGTGCAAGACTATATTTTGGGTGATGGTGAAGTGTGTGCGTGTGTGTGAGAACTGAACTGTAGAGCCCAAATTCAGTACACGTATAACCCATGCATTTATTTAATTGTTAAATCATTTATTTAAGATTAAAATAATTTATAGCAATGCATGACCTATTTAAATTGCATTTTTTTAATTATTTATGTTTTTCTGATGAACGTTAAATGTTTTCTTAAGTTTCATGTTTCAGGCGATTATTCGATGCGAGATTGAGGAAAAGAGACCGGTGACGATTATGGCGATTTTAAAATGTGATATTTTATTTTAAGTTAGGATTTGGCCATTTTAAAAGATTTATTTAATTTTTAGCACTTTAAAAGCATAATTTTTCTATTAGGTAACTTTTAAGATTTTAAACCTTTAAAGATTTAGTACATGTGCAAATTATTTTAATTAAGGGATTTTTAGTAAAGTTAGTGTTTGTTTATCATTTAATTAGTGGTTAATTATGTAATTAAGCAAATTTTACTCACCCTAATTACCTAACACACGCACACACACACCCTTGCACACACATCTTACGTTGCAAACACACACAAATATTCACACCTCACTTCCATTCCAATTTTTTAGTGAAAACCTAGGGTTCTTGATGCGATCCCGCCCACGAGATCTTTGATTTGTCCCGATCTTTGAAACAAGTAATCGATAGGTGTGATAATCGCCTCTAGATCACGCAGTCTAGCAACAATTAATCAACGATAGAAACAATCGTGTTCAAGGGAACCTCCAAAGAACCCGTCCTTGGCAACCCTCGTGAAAATCAATAGACGAACGACAAAAGAATCCACCTTTGAAAGTTCGATTTTGAAAACACCGAAGTGTATTTGAGAGAAAATCTCACAATTTGATATCAAATCAATAATGAACAAAAGTTAAAAAGTTTACATAGTAGTCTAGCTTATATATAAGTAACAAACCCTACCTATAGAAAATTGCATATTTAAAGATATCAAATCTACTTGCCAAAATAATTAAAACTCTAAAGAAGGAAAAATCTGTGCGAAATCGTATGTGACACGGACCCTGTGTAGAGGTCCGGAAGGGGGTCCGTGTAGGCACGGTATTTCTCGTTCTCGAACGTAAGGGACACGGACCCCGTGTACAGGTCCGTATACACATCCGTGTAGCCTCGGTCATCCTCTACTTGATTGTGATGCAACCCGACGCTTGAAGAAGTTCAAGGAGGCACTACAGGGAGTCATGAGAAAGCATGAAGGGATCGTGATGCATGGGAGTACGTCGGGAGGCCAAAGGAACATCATTCAAGCATTGTTGGAGACGGCCGAGACTCCACGGACGTGAACACGGACCTGCACATGGGGTCCGTGCCCTTTACAGCTGAGGATGAAGAATTCCAGTGTCTACACGGACCCGAGCACGGACCAGTACACGAGGTCCGTGTCCTATGACATTTGCGAAGACCGAGTGTACACGGACCTGTACACGGAGGTGGACACGGGGTCCGTGCCCCTTGTTTCTAGTTGAAGATGTTTTCCCGAGAGTACACAGACCCGTACACGGAGGGCTACATGGGGTCTGTGTCTAAGGCGGCTGAGTGAGAATATTTTCCTTTCTAGAGTTTTAATTATGTTGGAGACTAGATTTTTTAATATCATTTTTTATTAAAAACATGTTGGACGAAATTTGACACATAATGCAGATTATTATTGATATTTTTATCAAAGTTTAGTGTTTTTCTCTCAACATTCAAAGCTTCGCTTTGTTGTTCAAAAATAAAACTTATCAAGATTCGTCTTGTGGTGTTTGTCGATCGTGATTGTGCGGATTGTCTTAGACTTGTTCTTTGAAGGTTCGTTGAGTTTTTCGATTGTTTGTCCCGTGATTATTTGTTGCTAGACTTTTCATAATTTAGAGGTTAAAATCACAACACACACACTTGATTCAAAAGATCAGGACAACAACGATTCTTTGTTCGTTATTGAATTGAGGGCGCGATTTGATTTTAATCGTGTTTGCTATTCATTCGTACGATGATTCACATCATTTGGTATCAGAGCTTTAGGTTCCCTTTGATTCAAGTAAGTATATCCTTTTTATTTTCATATCTGTATTTATCCTTGTTTGTATCAGATCTGTTTTATCCGTTCGTTCTTCATCTTTCGTGAATCACTGATTCTCGAAATTATATGTTTTTTTTTCTTTTTTTCGACTGCACAAAGAACCCTTGTGCAAGAGCAAAAAAAAAAGAGTACAAAAATTCCGAAAATTCACCATTATTTCTTTTTGGAATCTTGTTCTATTTCATTTAGAGAGTCATAATCAATTGTCGCTCACAGTCAAAAAAAATATTTACCGTCAAATTGCTTGTCTACGCAGTCTAAGTGAGTCGATCACAATTATTCACAAGTTGAACTTGATTGTTTGATATACAAATACAAAGCTTGAGTACACTTTCGAGAATACTATCACATTTGAGTGAAATTACTTGAGTGCGAGTGAATTTTCTTTGGAGTGACTAGTGAGTATTTGTTATGAGCAAAAAAAAATAAGAGAGGAGAGACGAGTGAATTTTCTTTGGAGTGACTAGTGAGTATTTGTTGTGAGCAAAAAAAAATAAGAGAGGAGAGACGAGTGAATTTTCTTTGGATTGACCGTGAGAATTTGGGTGAGGACTATTTCTTTTCTACTAACATTTTCTTGCAGGTACAATTCTAAAAATTAAATGGAGAAGGAGGTAAGAGATGATTCAAACCAAGGGGTGTCTAAGTTCCAAATGGAGGCCTTATTAGGGAATTTTAGTAGGATGATGAGGAATGAATTAGAGCTCTTGCATGAGAGGTTAGATAAGCTTGAGGTTAGTGCTAGTGGGAGTAAATCTAAGCCTAAGGATTTGGGTAGAGATGATGAGGAATATGATTTGGAAGGAGACGATGAGAGTCAAAATGAGAATTGGGATAGGAATGGAAGAGGTAGAGGATTTGGGAGAGGAAGAAGAGAAGCCGCACGGGGTAGATATGATGGGAATAGGGAAGATGGTAACATGGGTAGTATTAAGATGAAAATTCCCTCATTCCATGGGAAATCTGATCCGGAGGCTTACTTAGAATGGGAAAAGAGGGTAGAGTTTGTGTTTGAATGTCACCACTACTCCGAACAAAAGAAAGTTAGGTTGGCGGTGGTGGAGGTTCTAGACTATGCTCTCATTTGGTGGGATCAATTAGTGACCACTAGAAGGAGGTATAATGAGAGACCTATTGAATCTTGGGATGAGATGAAAAGAGTGATGAGAAAAAGGTTTGTGCACAATCACTATTATAGGGAGATGTTTAAGAGGCTAAAAAATTTGAGGCAAGGGGTAAAGAGTGTGGAGGACTACTATAAGGAGATGGAAGTGGTCATGATTAGGGCAAACATTGAAGAGGATAGTGAGGCGACCATGTCACGTTTTCTTTGTGGTTTGAACAAGGAAATTCAAGATCAAGTGGAGCTTAGGCACTACTTGGATCTAGAAGAGATGGTGCAAATGTCCATAAAAGTGGAGCAACAACTCAAAAGGCGTGGAGTTGGCCGCACCAATCAAACTGGGGGTTCATCATCTTCTTGGCGACCAAATGTGGCAAAACGTGATGAAAATAAAGTGGTGACCAAGCCCAAGATTGAGACCAAGCAAGAGGCGCCTAAACAAGGAGTGCAAGGTAAATATGAAACTCCTCTTACTCGGTCTAGATATGTTAAATGTTTTAGGTGTCAAGGGTTGGGTCATATTTCTAGTGAATGTCCTAATAAGAGGGTGATGATCTTGAATGACTATGGTGAGTATGAATATCATAGTGAGGATGATGATGATGATGAGATGCCTGAATTAGAGGATCCTGATGAGGGCTATGGGGCGGTTATAGGTGAGGCACTAGTGACTAGGCGTATCATGAGTGCCCAAGTCAAGGAGGAGGAGACTAACCAAAGAGAAAACTTGTTCCACACTAGGTGTTTTGTGAATCAAAAGGCTTGCAATTTAATCATAGATGGGTGAAGTTGTACTAATGTGGCTAGTGTTGAGATGGTGGAGAAATTGGGCTTTCCTACACTAAAGCATCCTCAACCATATAGGCTTCGATGGTCGTATGATTGTGCGGAGGTGAAGGTGACAAAACAGGTGTTGGTTTCTTTTTCGATTGGGAAATACATTGATGAGGTTTTATGTGATGTAGTGTCAATGTATGCTTGTCATATCTTGTTGGGTAGGCCTTGGCAATACGATAGGAGGGTGACTCATGATGGTTTCAAGAATAAGTATTCATTTATGTTAAAAAAAGGATTCCATTGTATTACTTCCTTTGTCCCTAAAGAAAGTGTTGGAGGACCATTTGAAAAAAAAAAGAGAGATGAGGCCGAAAGAAAGAGTGAACTAAAAAGTGAGGTGGCCTTGGAAAATAAAAAAGAAATGGCTGAAAAAAAGAGTGATAAAAAGAGTGAGATAGCCATACAAACGAAAATGAGAGGAAAGAGGCCAAAAAGAAATCATATATGGCCCAAAAAGGTGAGTTGAAGCAATTGATGCACACACATGAACCACTTGTGTTGATTCTTTACAAGTAGATCCTCCTTAACACAAGTGATATAGCCGGGTCCCTTCCGAGCATTGTTGTTTCACTTTTGCAGGAATTTGAAGACGTATTTCCGGAAGAGCTACCTCAAGGACGTCCACCATTGAGGGCGATTGAACACCAAATTGATTTGGTACCCGGGAGTGCCTTACCAAATCGTTCAGCTTATAGGAGCAATCTAGAGGAGACCAAGGAGCTTCAACGACAGGTAAGTGAGTTGTTAGATAGGGGTTTTGTGCGTGAGTCCATGTCTCCTTGTGTTGTACTTGTTTTACTAGTTCCTAAGAAAGATGGCTCATGGCGTATGTGTGTAGATTGTAGGGCAACTAATAACATAACCATTAAGTATAGGCACCTCATACCTAGACTAGATGATATGTTAGATGAATTACATGGTGCTTGTGTTTTTAGTAAAATTGACTTGAAGAGTGGTTATCACCAAATTAGGATGAGGGAAGGTGACGAGTGGAAAACTGCTTTTAAAACCAAATACGGGTTATATGAGTGGATGGTCATGCCTTCTGGCTTAACTAACGCTCCTAGCACCTTTATGAGGTTAATGAATCATGTTTTGCATGCACACATAGGAAAGTTTGTTGTGGTTTACTTTGATGATATCCTAGTGTATAGTAAAAATTTGGACGAGCATGTTAATCACTTGAGACTTGTGCTAATCACATTAAGGGCTGAAAATTTATATGCTAACTTAAAGAAATGTGATTTTTGTACAAGCAAACTTGTCTTCCTTGGTTCTTTGGTAAGCTCGCAGGGGATAGATGTGGATGAAGACAAGGTAAGTGCTATTCGAGATTGGCCAACGCCTACTACTGTTGGTCAAGTCCGAAGTTTTCATGGACTTGCAAGCTTCTATAGGAGGTTTGTTAAGGATTTTATCACACTAGCAGCACCGATGACAACGGTAATCAAGAAAAATGTTCCATTATATTGGGGCGAGGAGCAAGAGAAGTCTTTTAATCTTATTAAACAAAAATTGATTAATGCTCCTTTACTTGTTTTACCTGATTTTGCTAATACCTTTGAGATTGAATGTGATGCTTCAGGTGTATGTATTGGTGGAGTGTTGATGCAAGGAGGGAGTCCGGTGGCATACTTTAGTGAGAAGCTCAATGGAGCGGCGCTGAACTATCCCACGTATGACAAGGAGTTCTACGCACTCGTGAGGACTCTAGAGACGTGGCAGCACTACTTGAGGCAAAAGGAATTTGTGATCCATACGGACCATGAATCTCTAAAGCATCTTAAGGGCCAACATAAGTTGAACAAGCGGCATGCCAAGTGGGTGGCATTCATAGAGACATTCCCCTACATCATCAAGTACAAGCAAGGTAAGGAAAATGTAGTGGCCAACGCACTATCACGAAAGTACGTACTAATCTCTACCTTGGAGTAAAAAATTTTGGGGTTTGAGCATGTGAAGGCTTTGTATGTGCTAGATGAGGATTTTAAGAATGTGTTTGTAACCTGTATGCATGGTCCACATGAAAAATTCTATTTTCATAATGGTTTCTTGTTTAAAGAAGATAGGTTGTGCATCCCAAGATCATCCATTCGTGAATTACTTGTTAGGGAGGCGCATGGGGGTGGCCTAATGGGACACTTTGGTGTGGCGAAAACGTTGAGTGTTTTGCATGAACATTTTTATTGGACACATATGAAACGTGATGTTGAACGAGTTTGTGATAAGTGCATAACTTGTAGGCAAGCTAAGTCTAGAACACAACCACATAGATTGTATACGCCACTTCCTGTCCCTAATGAACCTTGGGTTGATATTTCTATGGACTTTGTGTTGGGTTTACCTAGGACTAAGAAGGGGAGGGATTCAATATTTGTTGTTGATAGATTCTCTAAAATGGCACATTTTATTGCTTGTCATAAAACTGATGATCCATCTAACATTGCGGATTTGTTCTTTAGAGAAGTCGTTAGGTTGCATGGCATGCCTAGGACTATTGTGTCTGACCGTGACGTTAAGTTTTTGAGTTACTTTTGGAAAACTTTATGGGCTAAACTTGGCACTAAATTGCTGTTCTCTACTACTTGTCATCCTCAAACGGATGGACAACCTGAAGTTGTTAATAGAACTTTAGGAACACTTTTGCGTGATATTCTTAAAAAGAACTTAAAGAATTGGGAGAATTGTTTGCCATTTGTTGAGTTTGCTTACAATCGATGCGTGCATTCTACTACCAATTATTCGCCATTTGAAATTGTTTATGGTTTTAATCCTTTGACTCCGTTGGATTTGATGTCTTTACCTGTGAGTGAAAGGTTAAACAATGATGGGAAAAAGAAGGCTGAATTTGTTAGGAGCTTGCGTGAGAAGGTCAAAACCAATATTGACAAGAAGAATGAACAATACACAAAGCGAGCCAACAAGGGAAAGAAAAATGTTGTGTTTGAGAAGGGTGATTGGGTGTGGCTACACCTGAGGAAGGAAAGGTTCCCTGAGAAGCGGCGTTCAAAACTATTACCAAGAGGCGATGGACCATTCCAAGTTCTTGAGAGGATCAATGACAACACCTACAAACTTGATCTGTCAGGTGAGTACAACGTGAGTACTACATTTAATGTTAGTGATCTGTGGTTGTTTGATGTAGGTGATGAGGAAGATTTGAGGAAAAATCTTTTTCCAGAAGGGGAGGATGATGCGAACAAGGGTGGTCAAGCTCCAAGGAAGGCATGGGATCCTTTGCAGTTGCCGGAGGGACCAGTCACGAGGGGACTCCTGTAGAAGTTCAAGGAGGCACTACAGGGAGTCATGAGCAAGCATGAAGAGGTCGTGATGCATGGGAGTACGTCGGGAGGCCAAAGGAACATCATTCAAGCATTGTTGGAGACGGCCGAGACTCGACGGACCTGCACACAGGGTCCGTGCCCTTTACAGCTGAGGATGAGGAATTCCAGTGTCTACACGGACCTGAGCACGGACCAGTACACGGGGTCCGTGTCCTATGACATTTGCGAAGACCGAGTGTACACGGACCTGTACACGGAGGTGGACACGGGGTCCGTGCCCCTTGTTTCTAGCTGAAGATGATTTCCCGAGATTACACGGACTCGTACACGGAGGGCTACACGGGGTCCGTGTCTGAGGCGGCTGAGCGAGAATATTTTCCTTTCTAGAGTTTTAATTATGTTGGAGACTAGATTTTTTGATATCTTTTGTTTATTAAAAACATGTTGAACAAAATTTGACACAGAATGCAGATTATTATTGATATTTTTATCAAAGTTTAGAGTTTTTCTCTCAACATTCAAAGCTTCGCTTTGTTATTCAAAAATCAAACTTATCAAGATTCGTCTTGTGGCGTTTGTCGATCGTGCTTGTGCGGATTGTCTTAGACTTGTTCTTTGAAGGTTCGTTGAGTTTTTTGATTTTTTATTCCGTGATTATTTGTTGCTAGACTTTTCATAGTTTAGAGGTGAAAATCACAACACACACACTTGATTCAAAATATCGGGACAACAACGATTCTTTGTTCGTTATTGAATTGAGGGCGCGATTTGATTTTAACCGTGTTTGCTATTCATTCGTACGAAGATTCACATCATTCCACAAACATCGAATATCAGAAATATAATTATGTGAGAATTGAATATACCTTGATATCCACGTTTTGAACTCCTCGCTGGTGTCGCCGTGCTTCTCTCCTCTTTACTCATACTCCCACACTCATCCACTTGCCGATACCTTTCACGCAAATGTTTAAATTCTTCCTCCATTCTTTTCCCAAATTCTACCAACAATAACTGAAACTGACTACCAAGCATATTGCCCAATTTTTTTTATTTTTTTTTCGGGTGAACAGTACGTGAACATTAACCCCGGCGAATGAACAGTAAATCCGCGTGAACAGTAACTCCGGCTAATGAACAGTAATTCCGACACGACGAATAGTAAATTCCGGCGATGAACAGTAATCGCGGAGATGAACAGTAATTCCGGAGATGAATAGTAATCGCGGAGATGAACAGCAATTCCGGCTCAGTGAACAGTATTTCCGACATGATGAATAGTAATTCCGAAAGCGATGAACAGTGCGTGAACAGTAAATCCGCGGTGAATAGTAAATCGTGAATTTTTTTTTTTTTAAAATTCAACAAATACGTAGAAATCGCTACACGCAAATCGGTATTGAAAATCCTACGAAGAATTGAATGGATACACTTACTTGAATCAAAAACCAAAAGCTCTGATACCACTTGATGCGATCCCGCCCACGAAATATTTGATTTGTCCCGATATTTGAAACAATTAATCGATAGGTGTGATAATCGCCTCTAGATCACGCGGTTTAGCAACAGTTAGTCAACGTTAGAAACAATCGCGTTCAAGAGAACCTCCAAAGAACCCGTCCTTGGCAACCCTCGTGAAAATCGATAGACGAACGACAAAAGAATCTACCTTTGAAAGTTCGATTTTGAAAACACCGAAGTGTATTTGAGGGAAAATCTCACAATTTGATATCAAATCAATAATGAACAAAAATTAAAAAGTTTACATGGTAGTCTAGCTTATATATAAGTAACAAACCCTACCTATAGAAAATTGCATATTTAAAGATATCAAATCTACTTGCCAAAATAATTAAAACTCTAAAGAAGGAAAAATCTGTGCGAAATCGTATGTGACACGGACCCTGTGTAGAGGTTCGGAAGGGGGTCCATGTAGGCACGGTATTTCTCGTTCTCGAACGTAAGGGACACGGACCCCGTGTACAGGTCCGTGTACACATCCGTGTAGCCTCGGTCATTTTCTACTTGATTGTGATGCAACCCGAACCCTTCGAGCCTTGTTTCCAAGCTTTCATTGGTTGGATGAAGAGCAACATTCAACATCTTCAAGCGTACTATCGGGATTGGTTCTTTGAACGCATAGTGGCTGACTAGATTCATATCAGTTCTTATTGCCAAGAGCAGCCGCCCCTTCTTCTGATTTCTTTCAGCAAGTTTTCGTTGATTTCATTGCAAGAAAATAGTGCCACGTTCGTCCCGGATCAACCTCCCATCTTTCCCCGCTTCGGTGTCGTCGTTCGGTAATGTTAAAGATTTAAAGGCATGTATATTCAATTTTTCCTACGTCGATCTCGTCATATTATGCGTTTTGTTGTTTACTATGCATAAAAATCCATGTGTGATGTGCAAAGTTTGAGCAGAAAATCGTTGGATCTATTTCTGAAACGTTTTTAGATTTAAAACTCAAAATTTACTGTTCTTTTAAATACTGCGATTGTTCAGTCCTTTTCTGGAAAAGCTTTCAACGTATAAAACGTAGAACTTTTTGATACCTTCGATTTTCAGTAAATTCGAAATATTTGGATAAAAAATTAGTTAGTTAGGACCATTTTCTTGGGACTGCTCAAATTGTGTTTTTCTAAAAAATATGTTATTGGTGTGTTTTGAAGTTTTATTGTTGCAGGCTTCGTTGGGGATCGACGGGTGATCGCTGCTGTGTTTAGGTATATTGTTACTGATTTTGAGATGGTTATTGACGTTTTGTTTCACGCCGTTAGGCACTTGGGAGAATGAGTAGTCGTAAAAATCGTTTTGTTGTCAAAAGTCGTGTTCACAGGTTTATTGTGTCACTTGTGATGCGTGTTTGTTTTGGGGAAATTGTATAGGCTTGAGTCAGTGTTATAGTATCCTAGGATGGGTGTCCTTTCATGGTCGGGTTGAGCGAGTTAGGGAGATTAAGTCACAAGCACAGAAATTTTTGTTGGTTTACGTGTACATTGGGTACACGGACCCTGGCACGGGGTCTGTGCCCTTGTTTCTTCGAAGTGTCATTTTCCAGTGCCTACACGGACCCCTAGACGGACCCTAGCACGGGGTCCGCCGTCCGTGTCCTTCCTTCTTTTCGGTGTGTCTTTCCAGAACCTATAGGGACCCAGAGCCGGACCTAGGCACGGGGTCCGTGTACCTTCATTTTTGGGGAATCATTTTAATTTCACATTAAGATTTGATTTCGGGTTCAAGATCACGGTTAGTACGATTATTAAACGAGGTCAAGTCCGAGCGAACTAGAATGTCATAAGCTACTTATTCACCTCGGTGGGGAGCTCAAGTGTGGGGAATGGACGCTAATTCATCTTCTTAATCATTATTAGGATCCAATGTGACAATTTAATGTGGAACATAATTTTTTTTAAAATACTAGTGCGGAAACGTAATATAATCAATCTGATATACATGTCAAAAGTAAAGTACATGGCTTGTACTCAATACATTAAAATCAAACGAGGGTTCAACTACTATATATCAAGTGTCCTCTCTCATCCTCTTCTTGACCCTGATCCTGTCCCACCTGTTGTCATGCACACATACAAACACAACAACAGCCGGATAAATCCGGTGAGAATATAATCTCAGTATAAACAATGTATACATGCAATCATATAAAAACATATATAAAAGCGAATAACAGTTATCATTCACATGTATCAAATCTGAAAACATGAATGATATAAAACTGTAAATAAACTTGTGACTCGTCATCTCATACTCGACTCATCTCTAATCTAGGGATCCCGATTCCTGGACATTGGCATCCTATATCGAATCTCGGCAATAGAAGCAGATCTACTCCTATGCAACATCGATATAAACCAAACATCCAGTGTCTTGGCATATCCGCCACAGACTTGGCATTTCCGCCAATGACTAGGCATCTCCGCCCATGACTCAATACACGCATTGCTATAACTCAATAGACTATGCATATCAATCTTATGAATTGCAAACATCAATGCAATAAATAAAGTATGTGGTTTTGGGGAAACTCAAGTCCAATCTGACTCGAGTCGATCTCCCGTTAACATTGATTTATACCTTTCGTTCGTTGGGTTCTGGCTCTGAGGAAGTCTAGGATTCGAAGCCTGTCAATACTCAATCTGGCAATGACAATATCGAGGAGTATACTATCAATACACCAGTCAAATCAATACTGGATATTAACAGAACTCAATCTAATTCTGTTTCAACGGCACAACTGCATAATCTCAATATACCTAGCAATTCAACTATCAACAAATATCAATCTCAACTCATAATCGATAAAAATACAAATCTGATATCAAATCTCAATCAAATCCATTCTGAAATTTATAACAATTTCATACAGTGTCTATTCTTCAATCCGGTTTCAATTATACAATGTCTACTATATCAAGAACACCATATCTGAATCATATCTGATTCCTTCGATATCATATTTTCAAATCATAATAAAACATAAGAAAACTTACGTCCAGTTGAAGCCTGTAACGCAAGGATCACAGTACTATACTCGGATTGAAAATGAACGGACGGATCTTTGTAAAATATAAATCTAGAATCAAGAACTTAACGTTTTCCTCATAGCTTCTCGTTCTTCTTCTTTTTCCATTTACTGAAGGAATGATGATATATATATATATTCCAGTTGAAGCCTGTAACGCAAGGATCACAGTACTATACTCGGATTGAAAATGAACGGACGGATCTTTGTAAAATCTAAATCTAGAATCAAGAACTTAACGTTTTCCTCATAGCTTCTCGTTCTTCTTCTTTTTCCATTTACTGAAGGAATGATGATATATATATATATATATATATATATATATATATATATATATATATATCAACTTGAATGTCCAAGGCTAGGTGGCACATTTTCACCCATATCAAGCGGCGCTCAAGCGGTCACAAACTACCGCTCGGGCGCCGAACCTTCTGTCCAAGTACTCGGCGCTCGGGCACCAGACTTTCTGTCCAAATTCTAATCTGGTGATGCATTGGCGCTCAGGCAGTCTTTTCCTATCGCTCGGGCGCCAACAGTTCTGTCCACTTCTTGGCTTGTTATGCACCAACGCCCAGCTTCTTCTTTCCCGTCTTACTTTAGCTCCTGTAATCTCAATTCTGTCAATTAATTAATGTCTGATTAAAGTACTAAAATCTCGGGCATTACATTTCTCCCCCCCTAAGATTTGATTTCGTCCCCAAAATCACAGGTAATCAAAGCATATCAGAAAGAAATATATAACAGAAGTTGAATAGAAAACTCACATAAGTGAAATAACTCTGGGAATCTCTGCTTCATGTCTGATTCAGTTTCCCAGGTAGCTTCTTCAATGCCATGAGGACTCCACTGAACTTCACAAGTGGAATAGTCTTCATTCTGAGTTGCTTTTCTTTACGATCAAGAATCTGAATCGGCTTCTCAAAGTAACTCAGTGTCTCATCCAATTCGGCCTCGTCTGGCTGAATAATATGTGAAGCATCGGGAATATACTTCCGCAATAACAATACATGAAAAACATCATGTATACCAGATAAAGAAGGCGGTATTGCGAGCCGATAGGCACGATCTGCTATCATCTCGAGAATCTCATACGGCCCAATATAACGTGGAGACAGTTTCTCTTTCTTGCCAAATCTGACAACTCCTCTGAAAGGTTAAATCTTCAAGAATACTGGTCTCCTGCCTCAAATACCAACGGTCTACGTCGAACATTGGCATATTTGGCCTATCTGTCCTGAGCTGTCTTCATTCTCTTTTGAATCAGCTTCACTTTCTCTGTCATATCTCTAATCATGTCAGGTCCAATCTCAGGTACCTCAGAGATATCATCCCAATAAAGAGGGGATCTGCATTTTTTGCCTTACAACGCTTCAAAAGGAACCATTTCAATACTCGTCTAATAGCTATTGTTGTACGAAAACTCACAAAGTGGCAATGAATCCTGCCAACTAGTGCTAAAATCAAGCACTACAGCTCTAAGCATATCCTCCAATGTCTGGATGGTCCTTTCTGACTGTTCATCGGTCTGTGGATGATATGCGGTACTCAGATGTAACTTCGTACCTAGAGCCTGTTGTAAACTCTACCAAAAGTGCGAAATAAACTGAGGATCACGATCTGATACAATCGACTTCAGAACTCCGTGCGATCTGACCACTTCTCTGACATAAATCTCTGCCATCTGGTCATGTCGGTATGTCATCTTGTACGGATTAAAGCATGAGGATTTGGTCAATCTGTCAATTACGACCCAAATCACATCACAACCTCGGGAGGAACGTGGTAGCTTCGTCACAAAATCCATGGAATTGTGATCTCATTTCCATTCAAGAATGGACAAACTCTGTAATAAACCTCCTAGTTTCTTTCTTTCCGCTTTCACCTGTTGGCAATTCAGACATTTTGATACAAATGTAGCAATATCAACTTTCATCTGTTTCCACCAAAACTGTCTTTTCAAATCGTTATACATTTTTCTGCCACCAGGATGAAAACTGAATCGACTGCTATGCGCTTCTGACAATATCTGTCGTTTCAAATCCGAAACATTTGGCACAACAAGTCAGTTATTCACATACAGTACAATATCACGTACCTGATATTCTGATCGATGCCCTGATCTGACCATCGAAATCGAGTTCTGAATATTCTGATCAACTTTCTGAGCCGCTTTAATTCTCAAAATCAGCTCTGGTTCGACTTTAACAGCATATAATAGCAATGGTTTACAATCTGTTTCAAATGCTAATCCAGACAAACAGCAATTTTCTATCAAAATTGAAACACCAATAGTCGATAAGGACAAAGAACATACCTTTCGACTCAGTGCATCAGCTGCTGCATTGGACTTTCATGGATTGTACTTGATTTCACAATCAAAATTTTTCAATAAATCCAGCCATATTCGCTGTCTCATATTCAGTTCTGACTGTGAAAATAGATGTTTCAAACTCTTGTGATCAGAATAAATCTCAAACTTCTCACCATAAAGATAATGTCTCCATATCTTCAATGCAAAAACAATGGCTACCAATTCAAGATCATGAATTGGATATCAATATTCATGATGTGGTTTCAACTGTCTCGAGGCATAAGCGATAACATGTCCTCGCTGCATCAAAACACAACCCAATCATCTGTGAGAAGCATCACAATATACAACAAAATCACCAGTACCAAAAGGGATAGTCAACACCGGAGCACTGGTCAATCTCTTCTTCAATTCAAGAAAACTGGATTCACAGTCTTCAGACCAAACAAATGGAGCATTCTTCTTAGTCAGCTGAGTGATCGGTTTAGCAATACTCGAAAAATCTTTAATAAATCATCCATAATATCCTGCCAAACCCATAAAACTGCGTATTTCTGGCACAGATATCGGTCTCGGCCAACTCATCACGGCCTCAACCTTGCTGGGATCAACAGAAACACCGTCTCCGGATATGGTGTGACCCAAAAATACAACATATCTCAGCCAAAACTCACATTTCGACAGTTTAGCATATAGTTTCTCAGTTCTCAGAGTTCTCAAAACAATTCTCAGATGCTCAGCATGCTCAATCATATTCTTCGAATATTACGAAATATCATCGATAAATATAATCACGAAATCATTGAGATATTTCTGAAAGACACGATTCATCAATCCCATAAACACAGCTGGAGCATTGGTTAAACCGAACGACATGACAATAAACTCATAATGTCCATACCTGGTTCTGAACACTGTCTTCCAGATATCAGAATCTCTGACTCTCAGCTGATGATATGCAGATCTCAGATCGATTTTGGAATATACAGAAGATCCATGCAACTGATCAAATAAATCATCAATACGAGGCAAAGGATATTTGTTCTATACCGTAGCCTTGTTCAATTGCCGGTAATCAATACAAAGTCTCATCGTACCGTCTTTCTTTCTAACAAATAACAGTGGAGCACCCCAAGGAGAAACACTCGGTCTGATGTACCCCTTGACAGTAAATCCTCCAACTGATCTTTCAACTCTTTCAGTTCAATCGGTGTCATTCTGTACGGAGCTCTAGAAATCATAATTGTACATGGCATCAATTCAATGCTGAAGTCTATCTCTCGAATCGGAGGCAAACCCTGAATCTCATCTGGGAAGACATCAGCAAACTCGCATACCACTGGAAAATCCGCCAATGATGGACTCGATTTCAGTACGTCAACTGAATAGACAAGGAATCCCTCCGCTCCTTTCTGTAATAATCGAGTAATAGACAACACAGATATCAAAGGAATTCTAGCTCTAGAACCCTTAACGTATAATTTCCTTTCATCAGCCATATCAGGTTTGAATCTCACAATCTTATGGAAACAATCAACGGTAGCTCTGTACTTGGTCAACATATCGATAATACATTCAAAACCACACAACCCAAGTACAATGCAATCTAATTCAATCTCATGCTCGTCATATTGTAGCACACAATGTTTCACCGAATTCACGGATATCAAACCTTCCCCCAAAGGAGAAGAAATAGATACTACAACAGATAAAGACTAAACAGGCAAATCATGCATAAAAGCAAATCGCTCAGAAATAAACGTATGTGAAGCACCCGTATCAATCAATACGTAATCCGGGTAACCACAAAGAGAACAGTTACCTGCAACAACATCATCCGGTGCTTCCTAGGCCTGCTCTTCAGTCAAAGCAAATACTTTTGCCTGCTGTCTAGGAGGCTGGCTAACTGTCTGGTTTTCTCCTGGCCTCTGCTGTTACTGAGCTGGCGCTGGCTGAAAAGAATGAACAGCGGCTGATCGTCGGTCAGTCTGAGCCATTGATCTCGCTGACTCTGCTCCCTGGGATCCCTGGGATCCTCTCTATGGACATACTCTCGCAAAATTTCCCTGATGTCTGCAGATACGGCAACTACCAATCACTCCCTTGTATTGCTCTGTGGGATGTCTCCCTCCGCAAGTTCTGCAATAAACCCCGGTATAACTCCGGCTTTGTCAGGAACCAATGGAGCTAGAAGAACTACTGCCAGACTTCTTAAACTTTCTTCCTCTGGCATTCAGAAAATCTTTCTTTCCACCACTGATGCCACTCTCAAATCTGGGAGGTGGTTGCTGTGGTCTCGGTGCTGGAGGAACAAACGAAGCTCTCTTCTGTCTAATCAGACCGGCTTCGGCTCCTTTGGCTCTGTTCAAAGCATCAGCAAAGTTATTTGGTCGCCCGGTGTTCACCAATGTAAAGATCTCAGGATTCAACCCATTGATGAACTGATCAGCAACAGCCTCGTCATTCTCGGTGACATGTGGGGCAAATCGCAACAAGGTAGAGAACTTGGCCACATACTCTTCAATATTAAACTGGCCCTGTCTCAAATTCGCAAACTCTGCACCCTTGTCCTTTTTGTACGACACTAGGAAAAGGCTTTGATAAAACTCAGTCTTAAAGACATTCCAAGTAATAGTCGTACCTCGATGCTCCAAAGCCCTCCCTGTCGTAATCCACCAGTTCTTTGCAACTTCATGCAACTGGTGCCCTATCAGTTTGACTCTGCGCTCATCTGTGTAATCCAACGAATCAAACAACATTTCAATATCATCTAACCAACACTCACAATCAACAGAAGTCTCTGTTCCTTTCAGGGTTGGAGGTTTGAACGACAAAAATCTCTTCAGTAGCGTTTCCATCGGTGTTGCTGTCACATCCATCGGATTAGCTGAAGTACTGCTCTGTTCTGGGATTCTTCGAGGGGGCATATCTGATTATCAAAACGGTTAGCAACCAAATACAACCAACTTGTTTCAATCCTCGTCTGATCATCTTACTGCTGATCAAGAATCGGTTCTGATTCATTCTCAATAATACATATTACCAATCTAACACATAATAGAATGCTAGCATGCAAAAGCAAGGAAGAAACCCATATTACTCCGCTCACTAGCTTGTATATCAGTCTAAGGAACCTAAAGTTCTGGAACCTACGGCTCTGATAACACCTGCTGTGGGTACACGGACGCTAATTCATCTTCTTAATCATTATTAGGATCCAATGTAACAATTAAGTAATGTGGGACATAAATTTTTTTTTAAAAATACCAGTGCGGAAACGTAATTTAATCAATCTGATATACATATCAAAAGTAAAGTACATGTCTTGTACTCAATATATTAAAATCAAACGAGGGTTCAACTACTATATATCAAGTGCTGAAACATATCTACTTCTGATCCAGATCTCCATGCTAAATGTCCTCTCTCATCCTCTTCTTGACCCTGATCCTGTCCCACCTGTTGTCATGCACACATACAAACACAACAACAGCCGGATAACTCCGTTGAGAATATAATCCCAGTATAAACAATGTATACATGCAATCATATAAAAGCATATAACAGTTATCATTCACATGTATCAAATCTGAAAACATGAATGATATAAAACTTTAAATAAACTTGTGGCTGGTCATCTTAGACTCGACTCATCTCTAATCTAAGGATCCCGATTCCTGGACATTGGCATCCTATATCGAATCTCCGCAATAGAAGTCGATCTACTCCTATGCAACATCGATATAAACCAAACATCCAGTGTCTTGGTATATCCGCCACAGACTTGGCATTTCCGCCAATGACTAGGCATTTCCGCCCATGACTCAATACACGCTTTGCTATAACTCAATAGACTATGCATATCAATCTTATGAATTGCAAACATCAATGCAATAAATAAAGTATGTGGTTTTGGGGAAACTCAAGTCCAATCTGACTCGAGTCGATCTCCCGTTAACATTGATTTATACCTTTCGTTCGTTGGGTTCTGGCTCTGAGGAAGTCTAGGATTCGAAGCCTGTCAATACTCAATCTGGCAATGACAATATCGAGGAGTATACTATCAATACACCAGTCAAATCAATACTGGATATTAACAGAACTCAATCTAATTCTGTTTCAACGGCACAACTGCATAATCTCAATATACCTAGCAATTCAACTATCAACAAATATCAATCTCAACTCATAATCGATAAAAATACAAATCTGATATCAAATCTCAATCAAATCCATTCTGAAATTTATAACAATTTCATACAGTGTCTATTCTTCAATCCGGTTTCAATTATACAATGTCTACTATATCAAGAACACCATATCTGAATCATATCTGATTCCTTCGATATCATATTTTCAAATCATAATAAAACATAAGAAAACTTACGTCCAGTTGAAGCCTGTAACGCAAGGATCACAGTACTATACTCGGATTGAAAAGTGAACGGACGGATCTTTGTAAAATCTAAATCTAGAATCAAGAACTTAACGTTTTCTAGCTTCTCGTTCTTCTTCTTTTTCCATTTACTGAAGGAATGATGATATATATATATATACACACATATCAACTTGCATTTCCAAGGCTAGGTGGCACATTTTCACCCATATCAAGCGGTGCTCGAGCAGTCACAAACTACCGCTCGGGCGCCGAACCTTCTGTCCAAGTACTCGGCTTGTTATACACTGGCGCTCGAGCGGTCAAAAACTACCTCTCGGGCACTAGACTTTCTGTCCAAATTCTAATCTGGTGATGCATTGGCGCTCGGGCGGTCTTTTCCTACCGCTCGGGCGCCAACAGTTCTGTCCACTTCTTGGCTTGTTATGCACCAACGCCCAGCTTCTCCTTTCCCGTCTTAATTCAGCTCTTTTAATCTCAATTCTGTCAATTAATTAATGATTGATTACAGTACTAAAATCTCGGGCATTACATCAAGTACCTATGTCTATGTTATGCAAGTTAATCATTTTTTAAACTCATGTTAGTATGTTTCAGCAGTGGCCTTAAGCGAGATCCAACGAATCCCTCAACGCCAAGTAAGTATGTTCGACGTGCAAAGAAAATAAATTTATTTTTTTGAGGTATGCTAAATGTCTTGTGACCAAAATTATGTATGGGATTGGGAAGCGGTAAAGTATGACCAGGGACCAATCCACCCCGTTAAATTATGAACGGGTTTAGATCAGGATTTTCAAGCGGTAAAGTATGACCAGGAACAATCCACTCGTTAAATTATGAATGGGGATCTCATGTATATGGCAGTGGATCTTCCATGTCAGCCTAGTATTGTGGTTTAGTCTGATCAGGCAAATTTATTTATGGGACACTTGCCTTGAAACAAGCCTCTGCACAAAATTATTGTAAGGCCCAAGATTTCAATTATTGTAATCTAAAATGATTTGTTGATAATTGATGGGATTATAGACAGAAAGGATTATATCGGAAAAGACGGAAGAAAACACGAAATATGTGCGAGGACAAAACACCTCGCGCATATGCGCGACAAGGAGCCGCGCATATGCGCGAGATTGGCAGAAGACCTCGCGCATATGCGGGAGAAGTGTGCGCGCATATGCGCGAGCTGTGCTAGAAGCCAAATGCAAGTCCAGAGAACCTCGCGCATATGCACGGAAGAGGTGCGCGCATATGCTCGAGCTGTCGTGATGTTACGCGCAGAGACATAATGTCTCGCGCATATGCGCCGGTTGAATTCGTGCATATGCGCGAGACGTGCTGCACATAGAGGAAGCCACATATCCTTGGCATGCATATAAGATGTGCACCTTTCTTTCATGTCATTCAGAATTCCCGAGAAGAAGAACGAGAAAGCTTTCAGAAAATCCTTACGCCTTTTATTTTAGGAATTTGAAGTTTGTGCAAAATCCGTCCATCAGAATTTCAATCCGACTTCAATACCGTACTCCTTTCGTTACAGGCTCCGACCGACGTAACTTTTACTACGTTTTGATATGATTTGAAATTATGATATGGAATTGTGATTTGATTGATATATTGTGTTCTGGATATACTGATCAGTATATAATTGAAGTCAGATCGAAGAACAGACTGTTTATGCAATTGTTATGATTTTCAGAAATGATATGATCGAGATTGTACAGATTTGATATTATGATCTGTTATTACTGAGATTATGAGTGTATTGATATCGATTATGATTTGTGGTATTATATTTGTGATGTTGAGATTGACGAAGTTATCGAGATTGTATTGTTATGCCATCGAAACATCAGTAGATTGATATTGAACAGATTCAGTATTGATTGAGATTGTATCGTTATGTCGTTGACATTGATCAGATTATGTTTGATTTGAGTATTGACCAGAACAGGTCTTGAATTGACTTGTATATTGATACAGTATATTCGATATTGCCATTGCCAGATTGATATTGACAGGCAGTGAGTTCGAGACTTCGACAGAGTCAGATCGGCAGAACGAGAAAGAAAGGTATAAATCAATGTTGATCTGAGATTGCACAACTCGAGTTTGATTTAACTTGAGTTTCCCAAAATCACATACTTTATTTTATTGCATTGATATTTGCAATTGAGTGAGATTGATATGCTTGGCCTATTGATTTATAGGTAAGGTATGTATTGAGTCATAGGCTGATGCGCCTAGTCTTTGGCTGATTCGCCAAGTCTTCGGCTGAGTTGCCAAGGCACCGGACGTTTGGTCGTATCAATTTTACTTAGGAGAAGAGCAGCTCCTATAGCCGAGATTCGATATAGAGAGGGCCAAAGTCTGTAAATAAGAACGTACCGCCACCACGATCGGGAGAGTAGGTGGGAGATTGTTACGTTCTTATTCAGATGGGGATCCATAGATTAGGAAAGAGTCGAGTCAGAGTCTCAGAGTCACAGAGTTTGATTTACAGTTTGATATCGATTTAGGTCTTGGATTGTGATACATGTTCAGAGTGTGATTTACAGTTTGATAGTAATTCATGTTTCTGACAGTGATACATGTTATGAATATCTGTTTCATGTTTTATATCTGTTTATATGAAATGCATATATACTTGGTTTATACTGGGAATATAATTCTCACCGGAGTTATCTGGCTGTTGTTGTGTTTGTATCTGTGCATAAAAAAAGGTGAGACAGAATCAGGGTCACGAAGAGGATGAGATATTACAGATTAGCGTGGAGATCCGGGCTCAAAAATAGATTAAGATTCAGCACTGATATATGTCGTTGAACCTAATTTGATTTTATTGTATTCAGTACAAGACTTGTACGTTTAAGTTTGATATGTATATCAAATTGATTTACATTACGTTTCCGCATTTGTATTTTTAAAAAAAAATTAGACCCTGTTTATTATAATTGATTAAATTATTCCCAAAGACGATTAAGAAATGAATTAGCGTCCGGGTCCCCATAGCAGGTGGTATCAGAGCATTGGGTTCTAGAACTGTAGGTTCCTTAGATTGAGATAGAAGCTAGTTAGCGGGGTAGAAAGAATTTTCTTCTTTGCTTTTAAATGCTAGCATGATTTACTGCTTTACTTAATACGTGTTTACCTGAATGATTTGATATAATTGGTAATATGTATTATTGAGGATGAATCAGAACTGATTTTGATCAGCAGTAAGATGATCAGAGGAGAACTGAAATAGGTTGGTTGTATTGGGTTACTAATCTTTTTTGATAATCAGATCTATCTCCTCAAAGAATCCCAGGACATGGTAGTATCTTGATTGATCCGATGGATGTGTTAGTAACTCAGATGGAAGCACTATTACAGAGGTTTCAGTCATGTAAACCGCCGATTCTGAAGGGTACTGATGACTGTTGATTGTGAGAGTTGGCTAGATGATTTAGAGATACTGTTTGATTCACTTGATTACACCGATGAACGTAGAGTCAAACTGATTGGGCACCAGTTACAGGAAGTCGCAAAGAGTTGGTGGATCGCAACCAAGGAAGCCTTGAAACAGCGTGGTACGGTGATTACGTGGAAGATCTTCAAAGTTGAATTCTATCGAAGGTTTTTTCCCAGTTTCGAACCGAGAGGACAAGAGGACGGAGTTTGAAAATCTGAGACAGGGTCAGCTAAACATTGAAGAATATGTTGTTAAATTCTCTACCTTGCTACGTTTTGCTCCTCATGTGGCTGGGAATGATGAAATTGTAACTGATCGGTTTATTAATGGATTGAATCCTGAGATATTTACATTGATAAATGTGAACCGACCCCATAATTTTGCTGAGGTATTGAACAGAGCTAAAGAAGCTGAAGCGAGTTTGATACAACAACAAGGAAAGTCGTATGTTGCTTCACTACAGAAACAACAATCCCTCTCAGATTTGATAGTGGTAGTACTAGTGGTGGAAAGAAAGATCAATTGAAAGCTCGAAAGAAACAGTTTAAGAAGTTAGGGAGTGGTTCATCTAGCTCCAGTGGTTCTAGCCAGAGTTATACCGGAGTTTATTGCAGAACCTGCGGAGGGAGACATCCCACAGAGCAATGCCATGGAGTATATGGTAGTTGCCACATCTGTCGACATCAGTGACATTTTGCTAGGGTGTGTCCACAGAAGGTTCCCAAAGATTCCAGGGAGCAGAATCATCTGGATCAGTGACTCGGACTGATAGACGATCATCTGTTGTTCACTCGTTCCATCCACCCTCTACTCAGTCACAACCAGGGCCAGAAGAAAGCCAGAGTGGTTGCAGTGACCGAGGAACAGACCCAGGATGCACTTGATGATATAGTGGTAGGTAACTGTTCTTTTTATGATTACTTTGCATATGTATTGAGAGATACTCGTACATCCTACACATTACTTCTGAATGATTTGCATTGATGTATGCTTTATCTGTTGAGTCCGTATCTGCTGTAGTAGTTATCTCTTTACCTTTTGGGGAGATGTTTTGATATCAGTGAATTCTGTGAAACATCGTATATTACAGTAAGATGAGAATGAGATCGAGTTGGCCTATGTTGTACTTGTATTGTCTGATTTTGACTGCATGATTGATAGTGATATGCTGACCAAGTACAGATCTACCGTAGACTATTTCCAGAAGATGGTAAGCTTCAGACCTGAAATGGCCGAAGAATGAACATTGTACGGTAATGATTCTAGATTTAGAATTCCTTTGATATCTGTATTATCTATGTGGGGACCAGGACGCTAATCATATTCTTAATCATCATTGGGACTATATAATTCATTATAATAAACAGGGTCTAATTTTATTTATATACAAAAGTCAAATGTGGAACGTAATGAAATTCATTCGATTATATACATCGAAAGCAAAGTACAAGTATTGTACTATATACAATCATTCAAACTAAGGTTCAACAACTAGATGTCAAGTGTCCAAACCCTATCTCTAATCAAAGTCCGTAGTCTCCACTCTAATCACAATCTCTCTTCATCTCATCGACCCTGATCTCGTCCCACCTATTGACATGCACACATACAAACACGACAACAGCCGGATAACTCCGGTGAGATATACATCCCAGTATAAATAAACGATACATGCAATTATATAATCAATGTAAAAGCATGAAACAGATATCAGTTGTACATATCAAAATCTGAAAACATAATCAATGTAAAACTATCAATCAGGCTCATGACTCCACGTCTCAGACTAGACTCAATCCTAGTCTAGGGAACCCGGTTTCCAGACATTGGCATTCCATATCGAATATTAGTAATAGAAGAAACTCCAATTCTATTCAACATCGATATAACCAAACATCCGGTGTCTTGACCTATCTGTCAAAGACTTTGGCACCTTCGCCAATTCACAATCCTGTGATAATGTGCAATGTTCCAGTGACGATTTCATCACGATCGGCACCTCTGTCACAAGATCAATCGTCTAATACTCGTCTAATACCTGCTTTCTATAAATCAATAGAACAAGCATATCAATCGAATCAATGCATACAATAACAATAAGTATATGATTTAGGGAAACTCAAGTATATCATAATCGAGTCGTTCTCCCGGTACCACATTTACTTATACCTTTTTTATTACATTTCTGACGACGTTCTCGTCTGGAATTCAAAGTCTGTCAATACTCAATCTGGCAATGAAATATCAAGTAGTACAATATCAATATACTGCTCAAATCAATACTAATTCTGATAAATCTGAATCTAACTCAAAATCAATTGTACAACGGAACCATCCCGATATCCCCGTCAATACAATATCAACAGATATCAATTACAATCCATAACCAATATCCAATACAATCTGTAACCAATCAATAATCCAAATCTTTCCAATATCAATCGATATAATATGAAAAACCATAACAATTCCATAATTAATCTGTTTCTCAATCTGACTTCAATTCTACGATGTCTAACATGTCAGGAACTTCATATATAAATCATATCTGATGCTAGCAATATCATAATTTCAAACCATATCAAAACGTAACAAAACTTACGTCCAGTTGTAGCTGTCGACGATAGGATCATAGTACTGAAGTTGGATCAAAATTTAGACGGACGGATTTGGCACGATTGAAATATAAGCTATCAAGAAGCTAAAGCTTTTCCTCAACAATTCCGTTGTTATTCAGAAGAAATGAAGGAAGTTACATATTATATATGCATGTCCAAGCTAGGTGGCCTCATCCTTTATAACACATGTCTCACGCATATGCGCAACATCACTCGGCGCATATGCGCGAGACAATATGTCTCGGCGCGTTAGCTGCACAGCACCTCGCGTATATGCGCGCCCCTACTCGGCGCATATGCGCGAGGATTTCTTCACAACTCTCAGGTACCCTCGCGCACATGCCCGGATCCTAGTCGCGCATATGCGCGAGGTTCTCTGGAATTCTACTTGGCTTTCCGGATGACTCGCGCATATGCGCGAGGTACTCTAGACATCTCGTGCATATGTGCCCGGCTGGGTCACACATATTCGCGAGAGCTAATCCTCGCACATAATTCGACTCTTCCTTCCGCCTCTCCCGATCTAATCCGTTCTATCTATAATCATATCAAATTATCAACAATTCATTTCAGATTAGCAACAGAGCAAATTTCGGGCATTACATGTCTCTCCCACTAAGATACGACTTCGTCCCCGAAATCACAGGCAATCAAATCATATCAACAAGAACGCATGTAATAGAAACTGAATAGAAAACTCACATCAGTGAAATAACTCTGGGAATCTATGTCTCATGTCTGATTCAGTCTCCAAGGTAGCTTCTTCAACGCCATGACGACTCCACTGAACTTTCACAAGTAAAATAGTCTTCGTTCTGAGCTTCTTTTCTTTCCGATCAAGAATATGAATCGGCTTTTCGGCATATCTCAATGTCTCATCAAGCTCGGCTTCGTCTGGCTGCATAACATGTGAAGAATCAGGCAGATATTTCCTCAATAAAGATACATGAAAGACATCATGTATTCCCGATAAAGAAGGCGGTAACGCGAGTCGATAGGCACGATCTCCTATCTTCTCGAGAATCTCATACGGCCCAATATACCGTGGAGACAGCTTCCCTTTCTTGCCAAATCTGACAAATCATCGGAAAGGTAAAATCTTCAAGAATACTCGGTTTCCTGCCTCAAATACCAACGGTCTACGTCGAACATTGGCATATTTGGCATGTCTGTCTTGAGCTGCCTTCATTTTCTTCTGAATCAGCTTCACTTTCTCAGTCATATCTCTGATCATCTCAGGTCAGTCTCAGGAAATTCAGAGATATCATCCCAATACAGAGGGGATCAACACTTCTTTCTGTACAATGCTTTAAATGGTGTCATCTCAATACCCGTATGATAGTTGTTGTTGTATGAAAATTCACAAAGTGGCAATGCATCTTGCCAACTAGTGCTAAAACCAAGTAGTACAGCTCTCAGCATATCTTCCAGTGTCTGGATAGTCCGCTCTGACTGTCCGTCGGTCTGTGGATGATATGCAGTACTCAGATGTAACTTCGTACCGAGAGCCTGCTGCAAACTCTGCCAGAAGTGCGAAGTAAACCGAGGATCACGGTCTGATACAATCGACTTCGGCACTCCATGCAATCTGACCATTTCTCTGACATAAATATTGGCCATCTGGTCATGTCTGTACGTCATCTTGTACGGAATAAAGCATACTGATTTGGTCAATCTATCAATCACGACCCAAATCGCATCACAACCTCAGGAGGATCTCGGTAACTGCTTCACAAAATCCATGGAAATGTGATCCCATTTCCATTCAGGAATAGACAAACTGTGCAGTAGACCTCCTGGTTTCTTTCTTTCCGCTTTTACCTGATGGCAATTCAGACACTTGGCTACAAACTCAGTAACATCAGATTTCATCTATTTCCACCAATATTGTGTCTTCAAATCATTATACATCTTTCTGCCACCAGGATGAATGCTGAAACGACTGTTGTGCGCTTCTGCTAATATCCGCTGTCCCAAATCTGAAACATTCGGCACAACAATACGATTATTCACATACAAGACACCGTCACAAACCTAATACTCCGACTGATGTCCAGCCATGACCATAGCTATCGAATTCTGTACATTCTGGTCCACTCTCAGTGCTTCTTTGATTCGCAATATCAGTTCTTGTTCGGCACGAATAGCATATAATCTCAGAGGCTGACGATCTGTTTCAAAGACTAATCCAGACAAATAGCAATCTTCTGTCAAATTTGAAACACCCATCATCGATAAGGATAAGGAACATACCTTTCGACTCAGTGCATCAGCTGCTGCATTTGATTTTCCAGGATAGTATTTGATTTCACAATCGAAATCTTTCTATAAATCAAGCCATCTTCGCTGCCTCATATTCAACTCGGACTGTGAAAAAAGATGATTCAAGCTTTTGTGATCAGAATAGATTTCAAACTTCTCACCGTAAAGGTAGTGTCGCCATATCTTCAATGCAAAGACAATGGTTGTCAATTCAAGATCATGAATCGGGTATCGAGTCTCATGTGGCTTCAACTGTCTCGAAGCATATGCAATAACATGTCCCCGCTGCATCAAAACACAACCTAATCCTCGGTGAGATGCATCGCAATAAACCACAAAATCACCAGTACCTGACGGAATAGTCAACACCGGAGCACTGGTCAATCTCTTCTTCAACTTAAGAAAACCGGACTCACAGTCTTCTGACCAAATAAATGGTGCATTCTTCTGACTCAACTGTGTAATCGGCTTGGCAATACTCGAGAAATATTTAATGAAACGTCGATAATATCCTGCCAAACCCATGAAACTGTGAATCTCGGGTACTGAAGTCGGTCTCGGCCAATAAATAACAGCCTGAACCTTACTGGGATCAACGGATATACCATCTCCGGATATAATATGCCCCAGAAATACAACATGTCTCAGCCAAAACTCACATTTCGACATTTTAGCATATAATTTCTCGGCCCTCAAGATTCTCAACACAATTCTCTGATGCTCAGAAATATCAATCATATTCTTCGAGTAAATCAAAATATCATCAATGAATATAATCACAAAGTCATCGAGATATTTCTGGAAGACACGGCTCATCAGACCCATAAACACCGCTGGAGCATTCGTCAAACCAAATGGCATGACAATAAACATATAATGTCCATACCTGGTTCTGAATGCTGTCTTCGAGATATCAGAATCCCTGACTCTTAGCTGATGATATCCAGATCTCAGATCGATCTTGGAATATACAAAAGAACCCTGCAACTGATCAAACAAATCATCAATACGAGACAACGGATATTTATTCTTTACCGTTGCTTTATTCAATTGTCGGTAGTCAATATAGAGTCTCATTGAACCGTCTTTCTTCCTCACAAACAGTACTAGAGCACCCCAAGGAGACACATTTGGTCTAATTTAACCCTTGGCCAATAAATCCTCCAACTGATGTTTCAACTCTTTCAATTCAATCGGTGTCATTCTGTACGGAGCTCTAGAAATCGGAACTGTAACTGGCATCAACTCAATGCTGAAGTCTATCTCTCGAATCAGAGGCAAACCCGGAATCTCATCTGGAAAGACGTCACCAAACTCGCATTCAACTGGCAAATCCGCCAATGATGGACTCGATTTCAGTAAATCAACTGAATAAACAAGGAATCATTCCGCTCCTTTCTGTAATAATCGAGTCATATTCATAGCAGATATCAAAAGGATTCTGGCTCGAGAACTCTTACCGTAAAATTTCCACTCGTTGGCCATCTCAGGTCTGAACTTCACAATCTTGTGGAAACAATCAACTGTAACCCTGTACTTGTTTCTTCGAAGTGTCATTTTCCAGTGCCTACACGGACCCCTAGACAGACCCTAGCATGGGGTCCGTGTCCTTCCTTCTTTTTGGTGTGTCTTTCCAGAACCTACACGGACCCAGATCCGAACCTGGGCACGGGGTCCGTGAACCTTCATTTTTGGGGAATGATTTTAATTTCACATTAATATTTGATTTGGGGTTAAAGATCACGGTTAGTACGATGATTAAATGAGGTCAAGTCCTGAGTGAACTAGAATGTCATAAGCTACTTATTCACTTCGGTGGGGAGCTCAAGTACCTACGTCTAGATTATGCAATTTAAGCATTTTTTTAAAACTCGTGTTAGTATGTTACGGCAGTGGCCCCAAGCGAGATCTAACGAATTCCTCAACGCCAAGTAAGTATGTTCGACGTGCAAAGAAAATACTTTTATGTTTTTGAGGTATGCTAAATGTCTTGTGACCAAAATTATGTATGGGATTGGAAAGCGGTAAAGTATGACCAGGGACCAATCCACCCCGTTAAATTATGAGTGGGTTTAGTTCAGGATTGGAAAGCGGAAAATATGACCAGGGACCAATCCACTTGTTAAATTATGAAAGAGGGTCTCATGTTTATGGTAGTGGATCTTCCATGTCAGCCCAGTATTGTGCTTTAGTCTGATCAGGCGCATTTATTTATGGCTCACTTGCCTTGAAACATGCATCTACACAAAATTATGTTGTGTATGCTCAAGTATGTATGAAGTAAGCATGTTTAAGAAAAGTTTTATGTGATGGCACGTCTATGTATGTATGTAAGTATGTTCAATCTCATGTACGCGAGTTCAAGTTTCAAGTATGTACGTTCTACTTTAAAGTTGCATGTGATTTTATTACGTATTACTTGTTACTTCCAGTTTATATATGTTGAGTCTTTAGACTCACTAGACTTGATCGATGCAGGTGAGGAAGACTTTGAGGAGACGAGGGGTGGGGACCAGTGAGCCGGCTTGGACTGAGCGGGAGGCTAAACCCGAGGACTGCCAAAGTTTTAAGAATTTATGCAATGTTCAAATATTCTGATTTTTATGTTACTGTCATAATGCTTAGAAAAATTCTTTTGCAAGCTTTTAAATTTCGAACGTTTGGTGGCAAATATTTTTGAGAACGGATTATGGATGATCACAATTTGAAAGTTTATTTTATATTTAAGAAATTTTTTATTTTTTCGCAATTTTCAAGTAGTTCAAAATACGGTACGTTACATGAACAAGGATGTTCTCACACACTGAGAGAGTTATGCTTCTAAGCTAAGCAGATATAACTATGGAGTGTTCCCTCAGCTGGGCAAAATGCTTCTTGAAAGCTGATGAGCAATATGCGTGCCTTTTTTTTCACACTTGTAGTGATTCTTGTTCTCACTACTTTTATTTCTTATCTTGCATCTTGAGTCCTCACTGATCATCTTATTTATAGGCGAGAATCTTGAGCGTACAGAGAGATCATTGTGTTAGAGTAGGTGCATGTCGAGCCAAGTGTTGGCTGAGTGTTCACAATGAAACTCTATGTATAAACAGTCTTTATTTTAATAATAATTGAAATTATTATTTTGGCACATCTTTATCTGTATACCCATGCTAGTTGCATAGATAAAGCCCTTGAATATACAAATAGTAGAAAGAATATGAGATGCTCATATGATGAGTATCATGAAACTCATATTTGGAATACTGTATATTCTAAACAGTTCCTAGTCGATTCAGCCGCCGCTAAGAAGGATATAGGTCGCTCGAGTTCGAGACTAGTATCTGTGATGTGAGTACCATGTTTCATTGGTAGGGGACATTGTGATGTCCGAGCATGCAGATAGGTGCTCCTTGTAGAGTGCACTGAACAACCCTCCATAAAGGACTTTCCAAGTGGTTCTCACTTATCGAGTGGAAAAGTCCTAGTTTATGTGTAGTGCCCAAATTTAATACACGTATAACCCATGCATTCATTTAATTATTAAATCATTTAAATTAATTTTAAATGAGTTTCGGCGATGCATGATTTATTTAAATGCATTATTTTAAATTAATTATGTTTATGCGATGCACGTTAAAACGTTTTTCGAGTTTCATGTTTCAGGCGATTATTCGAAGCGGGATTGAGGAAAAGACCCGGTGACGATTTTTGGCAATTTAAAATGTGGTATTTTATTTTAAGTTGAGGATGGGGAAATTTATTAAGTTATCAAGTTTTAATATTTTAAAACATTATTGTGTATTTAGATATTCAAGAGTTTGAAACTTTTAAAATTGGTGTGTAATTATTTTAATTGTAGAGTTTGATTAAATTAGTGTGTGTTAACTTTTATTAGTATTTTAAATAGTCTATTTAGCTAGAGTTTCTCCTAATTAAAACACACACACACGTTACACACACTCACACACACTTACACGTTTTTACACACACTAAACACACACACTCACCTTACGTTTCAGATTTTATATTTTTAAGAGAGAAAATTCTAGGGTTTTTCTCCCCATAGCAGCCGCCCCCTCCTCTGAACTTTTCCAGCAAGCTTTGTGAATTTTCTTCAAAAAATTTTAGCGTCACAATCGTCCCGGATCAAGCCTCGCTCCATCTCCGCTTCGGTGTCGTCGTACGGTACTTTTAAATATCAAAAAGGCACGTATAATCTGTTCTTGCTGTGTCGATCAAGTCATATATTGTATTGCATTGTTTTTATGCGTAAAAGTTATGTATGATGATAGTAGTTTAAGCGGATCATGAATCGGATCAATTGCGAAGGAAAATTTTTAGATCTAAAACTCGTTTTTACTGTTCATGTCAAAACTGCGATTATTCCGTTCATATTTTGGGAAACCTTTCAACGGCAAAAACGTAGAAATTTTCGATACCTTCGATTTGATATATGATTCGAAATTTTTGGACGAAAAATGAGTGAGTTATGATATTTTCCGTGCAACTGCGCAAACTGAAATTTAAGAAAATTATGTTATTGATACGTTTCTTGAAGTTTTAAGTTGCAGGCTTCGTTGGAAATCGACGGGCGATTGTTGCTGCGTACGGGTATGTTAGTAATGATGTTAAGAGTGTTTTTGAGGTTACGTTTCATGTCGATAGGCACTCGAGCTAATTGGAAGTCGTAGGAGACAGTTTGATGTCAATTGCCATATTTTGGGTCGTGGGTGTCGTAGAGCGAACACTGTTGTTTTGAAACGTTTGTACAATTTGGGTTTATGTTATGGTATGCTAGGATGAGTCTCGAGGTGTTGGTGCTTGGTCCGTATAATCGAGTCTAGAAGGATAAGCATTGGGTGTTCAGAATTTTCGTAAGTTCGCGATCACAGTGGGTACACGGACCCGTACACGGACCCTGACACGGGGTCCGTGCCTTTGTTTTCTCCTCGACGTCTTTTTCCAGTATCTACACGGACCCCTACACGGATGAGGGCATGGGGTCCGTGCCTTTGGGTTTCACTTATTGTCTTTTTCCAGTGCCTACACGGACCCTCACCCGGACCCTGACACGGGGTCCGTGCCTTTGCTTCCTTTCGGTGTCTACTTCCAGTACCTACACGGACCCCTACACGGATGTAGGTACGGGGTCCGTGTCCTTCTATTTTTGGGAAAAATAATATAGTTTGTTTTGAGGTTGATGTCATGATTTAGGGCAAGGATTATCGAGGTCGTGTCATGCGAAATTGTAGAACGTCTGAAGTAATGATCGAACTCGAGAGTAAGTATGATTTCTACGTTAAGTTATGTGAGTTGAGCATACAAGTTTATGTTAGTATGTTGCAGCAACGGCCCCGATCGAAGTCCAACGAATCCCTCAACGCCAAGTAAGTATGTATGACGTGCAATAAAATATGTTAAGTTTTTGAGGTATGCTAAATGTCTTGTGACCAAGTTATGTTAGGATTGGAAATCGTTAAATTATGAACGGGGACCAATCCGCCCGTTAAATTATGAACGGGTTAGATCGTGGTTGTGAAGCGTTAAATTATGAACGTGGATCAACTGGCCTGTTAAATTATGAACAGGGATCTTATGTATGCGGCAGTGGATACGTCCATGTCAGCCCAGTACTGTGGTATAGTCTGATCAGGCTCTTTTACGTTATGGGTCACTTGCTTTGAAACATCCTCTACGCAAAAATGATGACGTTATTTATGTTTACGTATGCAGTATGTTTATGAAAGTTTGAGTTATGGCACGTCGAAGTATGTATGTACGTATGTTCAAGTTTTAATGCGCAAGTTCAAGTTTCAATTATGTATGTCCTATTTTAAAGTTGCATGCGATCTTATTATGTAGTACTCGTTATTCCAGTTTATACGTGTTGAGTCTTTAGACTCACTAGACTTGATCGATGCAGGTGACTATGTTGAGGAGACGGGAGGTGATGACCAAGGGGCAGGCTTGGGCTGAGTGGCAGGCTAAACCCGAGGACCGCAAGTTTATGTTTATGCAAATTTTTAAAATACACTGATGTTTTGATTTGAACGTGAGACGTTTTGAGACAGTTTATTTTAGCAAAATTTTATTGGTAACGGATGATTGTGAGATTTATTTTTATGAATTTTGAGTGACGACCGTATGAATGTTTTATTTAAGAAAATTTTTAATTTTTCCGCAAATTTTAAGTAGTGTAGAATACGGTTCGTCACAGTTGGTATCAGAGCGGTGTTCTTGTAAAGGGTTACGCCTACTGCCAGTCGCAAGAAGCTCTCGAAGTCACACCTCAAGTCTGTAAGTTTTAAAGTTTTGAGTTACGCTATGTACTATGCATTAGATCATGATTTCAGCATGTTTATGTTTTAAAGTTCAAATTTTGTGCATCTTATGATATTGGTATTATATTCATGCATGTTGGGTTTACGTGATGGGTAATTGTTGGAACAGTATGCCTCCTAGACGTATGGTTAACCAGGAAGATAGGACTGAGGACAGGGAGCACCGAGAGGAGGAAAGAGCCAATCCTCCACCTCCACCACCACCTCCAGATATGCAGGCGCAGATGCTTGCAGGCATGACGCAGTTCTTCGCGCAGTTTGCGAGGAACCAGACTGCTGTAGGCCCCGAGGAGAGGCCTAGACCTGAGGCGGTATATGAGAGGTTCCGGAGGATGAGTCCGAAGGAGTTTGCGGGTACCACTGACCCGATGATAGCTGAAGGGTGGATCAAGTCCATCGAAGTGATTTTCAACTTTATGGAGCTGGCAGATGCTGATAGGGTACGTTGTGCCATTTTCTTATTAACTGGAGATGCCAGGTTATGGTGGGAGAGCGCGTCCGTGGCGGTTAATCTGCAAGTACTGCCATGGAATGGTTTCAAGGAAGTCTTCTACTCCAAGTACTTCACTGAGGAAGTACGAACCCGACTCACCAACGAGTTCATGACGCTGCGGCAAGGAAATAGTAGCGTAGCAGAGTTTGTGAGAAGGTTTGAGAGGGGGTGTCACTTCGTGCCCCTCATTGTGAACGATGCCCAAGCAAAGTTGAGGCATTTTCTGAATGGACTGCGGCCGATCCTGCGCCGCGATGTGAGAGTATCTGGTCCCACTTCTTATGCAGTCGCCGTATCTAGGGCCTTGGCGGCAGAGCAGGACCAACGAGATATTGAGGCTGACAGGCAGGGCAAGAGGCCCTATCAAGCACCACCGCAACACCAACAGCAGCAGAATCAACGAACCCAGTTTAAGAAACCGTATCAGGGGCCGCCAGCGAAGAAGCCTTATCATGGACCACCAAAGGGCAAGGGTCCAGTTCAGCAGCAAGGGGCGCCTCAGAAGCCCGTTGCCTTTCCCGTGTGTCCTAAATGCAATCGTCAACACCCGGGACAGTGCTTGTATGGATCAGGCAGGTGCTTCAAGTGTGGAGCTACAGATCATATGCTTAAGGAGTGCCCGCAGTGGAAGCAGCCAACCCAGGGCAGGGTATTCGCCATGCATGCACAGGAGGCGGACCCAGACACTACTTTACTTACCGGTAAACTTTTCTACCTAAGTTCAGTACTATTTGATTTGCATGTGGAATTTTACTTGGGATAAGTAGGATGCTAGTATTGTTTGAGTATATTTGGGTTACTACCTTGTTAGTGTCTTGGGGATATAAGTTGTGTTGTGCTAACGCTTCTCAAGGAATATTTTCATAAAGAGATTAGCTACGACTGCACTGATAGATTCAGGAGCCACACACTCCTTCATATCAGAGACGTTTGCCAATCATTTAGACATCAAGTCCATTGGCCTAGACGTGAATTTTTCGGTAGTGGTCCCATCAGGGGAAGAGCTGTTAGCTACCAGTGTGGTCAGAGATATCGACCTAGAACTGCATGGCCACCTAGTGTATGCAGATTTAATCATATTGCCGATGCCAGAATTCGACATTATCTTGGGCATGGACTGGCTGACTAAGAATAGAGTTCTGATAGATTTTCAGAAGAGGTCAGTTTTAGTTAGACCGCCGGGCATGGAGCAATTTCTTTTTGAGTCAGCCAGATGGAGAAGCTTTCCTCGCATGATTTCATGCATGCAGGCGAGAAGTTTGATCTCCAAGGGATGTCAGGCCTTTTTGGCTAGTATTATTTCAGCGCCTGACGTGCCCACTCCATCTCTGTCAGAGGTACCTGTAGTCGAAGAATTTCCAGACGTCTTTCCTGATGACGTCACCGGCCTTCCACCAGAGAGAGAGGTGGAATTTGCAATCGATCTCGTGCCAGGCACAGCGCCAATCTCTAAGGCGCCATACAGGTTAGCTCCAGCTGAGATGTTAGAGCTCAAGCAGCAGATTCAAGAGCTCCTCGACAAAGGCTTTATCCGCCCCAGTTTCTCACCGTGGGGCGCACCAGTGCTCTTTGTGAAGAAGAAGGATGGGAGCATGAGGTTGTGCATCGATTACCGTGAACTAAACAAGGTAACGATTAAGAACAAATACCCGTTGCCTAGAATCGAAGACTTGTTCGATCAGTTGCAGGGAGCTACCATGTTCTCTAAGATAGATCTTCGATCAGGGTATCATCAGCTTAAAGTTAAGGATGCAGATGTTCATAAGACAGCTTTCAGGACCAGATACGGGCATTACGAGTTCTTAGTAATGCCGTTTGGATTGACCAACGCTCCAGCAATTTTCATGGATCTCATGAACCGAGTATTTCAGCCGTTCCTCGATCAATTCGTCATAGTATTCATTGACGACATTCTTATTTACTCGAAGAGCCATGAGGAGCACAACCAGCATTTGAGGACAGTTTTGCAGACCTTGCAGAGTCGCAAGTTATTTGCGAAGTTCAGTAAGTGTGAATTTTGGCTGCAGAAAGTTGCATTTTTGGGGCATATAGTATCCAGCAGTGGTATTGAGGTGGACCCATCGAAGGTGGCAGCTGTTAAAGAATGGGTTGAGCCAAAGAACGCATCTGAAATCCGCAGCTTTTTGGGTTTAGCAGGCTATTACCGTAAGTTTATTAAGGGATTTTCGTCCATAGCAGTGCCGCTCACCTCACTAACCAAGAAAAATGCAAAGTTTGTGTGGAGCAAGGAATGCCAGAAGAGCTTCGACACCTTGAAGCAAGCTCTTATTTCAGCGCCAGTGCTAGCCATGCCGACAGGGCAAGGCGAGTTTGTGCTTTATACCGATGCATCTAAGCTCGGATTAGGCGCAGTGTTGATGCAGCAAGGTCGGGTCATAGCTTATGCTTCCAGACAGTTAAAGGTGCATGAGAAGAACTACCCGACTCACGATTTGGAATTAGCCGCCGTTGTCTTTGCATTGAAAATTTGGATACACTACCTATACGGCGAGAAATGCCAGATTTTCACCGACCACAAGAGTCTCAAATATTTCTTCACGCAGAAAGAGTTGAATATGAGACAGAGACGGTGGTTAGAACTTGTGAAAGATTACGACTGCGAGATTAGCTACCATCCGGGAAAAGCTAATGTTGTCGCAGACGCCTTGAGCAGAAAAGTGGCAGTGGTAGCTCAGTTGACAGCTCAGAGACCACTACAGTCGGAGATTCAGAAGTTTGGTCTAGAGATTTATCGTGATGGCAAGGCTCCTAGGCTGTCTAATCTGACAGTCAAATCTGATTTGCTAGACCGAATCCGAGCAGGTCAGTCTTCAGATGAGCAGTTACAGAAATGGAGACTGAAAGACGAAGCCAAGGGCAGTGTGCTGTACACAGTTTCAGACGGCATTGTGAGATACAGAGGTAGAATGTGGGTGCCTAGTGTTGGTTTGATCAGACATGATATTTTGACAGAGGCACACGCATCTCCGTATTCCATTCACCCAGGAGGCACCAAGATGTACAAAGACCTTCAGTTATTGTATTGGTGGCCAGGGATGAAGCGAGACATCCGTAGGTTCGTATCAGAATGTCTCACTTGTCAGCAAGTAAAAGCTGAACATCAGAGACCAGCAGGGTTGGTAAAGTCACTCCCCATCCCCGAGTGGAAGTGGGAGAACATTACTATGGATTTTGTTGTTGGGTTGCCGAGATCAGTCAGAGGATCAAATTCTATTTGGGTTATAGTGGACCGACTCACTAAATCAGCGCATTTCCTGCCAGTGAAGACGACTTTCTCCATGACCCAGTATGCGGATCTTTATATCCAGGAGATCGTCCGACTGCATGGTTTCCCAGTCTCTATTGTGTCCGACAGGGACCCGAGGTTTACATCGTCCTTCTGGAAGAGCTTACATGCAGCCATGGGGACGAAGTTGCTTTTCAGTACAGCGTTTCACCCGCAGACAGATGGCCAGTCTGAGCGAGTGATTCAAGTTTTAGAGGACTTGCTAAGGGCGTGCATGATTGATTTTCAAGGAACTTGGGAGTCTAGACTACCTCTAGTGGAGTTCACATACAACAACAGCTTCCAAGCATCTATTGGTATGGCTCCCTATGAGGCGTTGTACGGGAGGAAGTGCAGATCACCAGTTCATTGGAATGAAGTTGGTGAGAGGACAGAACTTGGCCCAGAAATAGTTCAGCAGACTGCAGACGTGGTGGTCAAGATTCGGGACAGAATGAAGACCGCCCAGAGCCGTCAGAAGAGTTATGCTGATAAGAGGAGGAGAGATCTCGAATTTTCAGTGGGTGATCACGTTTTCGTCAAGATAGCACCTATGAAGGGTGTTATGAGATTTGGAAAGAGAGGCAAGTTGAGTCCGAGGTTTATTGGACCGTTTGAGATCTTGGACAGAGTTGGGACGCTAGCGTATCGTGTAGCCCTTCCGCCGAATCTGGCCGGGGTGCACAATGTGTTCCATGTCTCGATGCTAAGAAAATATTTGGCTAATCCTTCTCATGTTCTGAGTTATGAGCCACTGCAGTTGACTCCAGACCTGTCTTACGAGGAGAAACCAGTCCAAATCCTAGACAGACAGGAGCGCAGACTTCGGAACAAGACGACCAAGTTGGTCAAAGTTCAATGGCTGAATCAATCGGTGGAAGAAGCCACTTGGGAATCAGAGGCCGACATGAGACTTCGCTACCCGGAGTTATTCGGTAAGACTTAATTTCAAGGACGAAATTTTTATAAGTGGGGGAGGAACTGTAGTGCCCAAATTTAATACACGTATAACCCATGCATTCATTTAATTATTAAATCATTTAAATTAATTTTAAATGAGTTTCGGCGATGCATGATTTATTTAAATGCATTATTTTAAATTAATTATGTTTATGCGATGCACGTTAAAACGTTTTTCGAGTTTCATGTTTCAGGCGATTATTCGAAGCGGGATTGAGGAAAAGACCCGGTGACGATTTTTGGCAATTTAAAATGTGGTATTTTATTTTAAGTTGAGGATGGGGAAATTTATTAAGTTATCAAGTTTTAATATTTTAAAACATTATTGTGTATTTAGATATTCAAGAGTTTGAAACTTTTAAAATTGGTGTGTAATTATTTTAATTGTAGAGTTTGATTAAATTAGTGTGTGTTAACTTTTATTAGTATTTTAAATAGTCTATTTAGCTAGAGTTTCTCCTAATTAAAACACACACACACGTTACACACACTCACACACACTTACACGTTTTTACACACACTAAACACACACACTCACCTTACGTTTCAGATTTTATATTTTTAAGAGAGAAAATTCTAGGGTTTTTCTCCCCATAGCAGCCGCCCCCTCCTCTGAACTTTTCCAGCAAGCTTTGTGAATTTTCTTCAAAAAATTTTAGCGTCACAATCGTCCCGGATCAAGCCTCGCTCCATCTCCGCTTCGGTGTCGTCGTACGGTACTTTTAAATATCAAAAAGGCACGTATAATCTGTTCTTGCTGTGTCGATCAAGTCATATATTGTATTGCATTGTTTTTATGCGTAAAAGTTATGTATGATGATAGTAGTTTAAGCGGATCATGAATCGGATCAATTGCGAAGGAAAATTTTTAGATCTAAAACTCGTTTTTACTGTTCATGTCAAAACTGCGATTATTCCGTTCATATTTTGGGAAACCTTTCAACGGCAAAAACGTAGAAATTTTCGATACCTTCGATTTGATATATGATTCGAAATTTTTGGACGAAAAATGAGTGAGTTATGATATTTTCCGTGCAACTGCGCAAACTGAAATTTAAGAAAATTATGTTATTGATACGTTTCTTGAAGTTTTAAGTTGCAGGCTTCGTTGGAAATCGACGGGCGATTGTTGCTGCGTACGGGTATGTTAGTAATGATGTTAAGAGTGTTTTTGAGGTTACGTTTCATGTCGATAGGCACTCGAGCTAATTGGAAGTCGTAGGAGACAGTTTGATGTCAATTGCCATATTTTGGGTCGTGGGTGTCGTAGAGCGAACACTGTTGTTTTGAAACGTTTGTACAATTTGGGTTTATGTTATGGTATGCTAGGATGAGTCTCGAGGTGTTGGTGCTTGGTCCGTATAATCGAGTCTAGAAGGATAAGCATTGGGTGTTCAGAATTTTCGTAAGTTCGCGATCACAGTGGGTACACGGACCCGTACACGGACCCTGACACGGGGTCCGTGCCTTTGTTTTCTCCTCGACGTCTTTTTCCAGTATCTACACGGACCCCTACACGGATGAGGGCACGGGGTCCGTGCCTTTGGGTTTCACTTATTGTCTTTTTCCAGTGCCTACACGGACCCTCACCCGGACCCTGACACGGGGTCCGTGCCTTTGCTTCCTTTCGGTGTCTACTTCCAGTACCTACACGGACCCCTACACGGATGTAGGTACGGGGTCCGTGTCCTTCTATTTTTGGGAAAAATAATATAGTTTGTTTTGAGGTTGATGTCATGATTTAGGGCAAGGATTATCGAGGTCGTGTCATGCGAAATTGTAGAACGTCCTAAGTAATGATCGAACTCGAGAGTAAGTATGATTTCTACGTTAAGTTATGTGAGTTGAGCATACAAGTTTATGTTAGTATGTTGCAGCAACGGCCCCGATCGAAGTCCAACGAATCCCTCAACGCCAAGTAAGTATGTATGACGTGCAATAAAATATGTTAAGTTTTTGAGGTATGCTAAATGTCTTGTGACCAAGTTATGTTAGGATTGGAAATCGTTAAATTATGAACGGGGACCAATCCGCCCGTTAAATTATTAACGGGTTAGATCGTGGTTGTGAAGCGTTAAATTATGAACGTGGATCAACTGGCCTGTTAAATTATGAACAGGGATCTTATGTATGCGGCAGTGGATACGTCCATGTCAGCCCAGTACTGTGGTATAGTGTGATCAGGCTCTTTTACGTTATGGGTCACTTGCTTTGAAACATCCTCTACGCAAAAATGATGACGTTATTTATGTTTACGTATGCAGTATGTTTATGAAAGTTTGAGTTATGGCACGTCGAAGTATGTATGTACGTATGTTCAAGTTTTAATGCGCAAGTTCAAGTTTCAATTATGTATGTCCTATTTTAAAGTTGCATGCGATCTTATTATGTAGTACTCGTTATTCCAGTTTATACGTGTTGAGTCTTTAGACTCACTAGACTTGATCGATGCAGGTGACTATGTTGAGGAGACGGGAGGTAATGACCAAGAGGCAGGCTTGGGCTGAGTGGCAGGCTAAACCCGAGGACCGCAAGTTTATGTTTATGCAAATTTTTAAAATACTCTGATGTTTTGATTTGAACGTGAGACGTTTTGAGACAGTTTATTTTAGCAAAATTTTATTGGTAACGGATGATTGTGAGATTTATTTTTATGAATGTTGAGTGACGACCGTATGAATGTTTTATTTAAGAAAATTTTTAATTTTTCCGCAAATTTTAAGTAGTGTAGAATACGGTTCGTCACATTATGGTTGTACACCATTAGTCCTTATGACCCGGGACAACATTGAGACTCTATGTACTAGAATTACACTTTGACTTGTTTACCGACTCTCATGGGGTCATCAGGTGGCAAGGTTGGGTGTTCTGTCAAAACATATAGGATTCAATGCATTGTAGTCGGGGATTCACCGCTTACCTTCGGGTATGGATATCCTATGTGTTCTCATGTATGTGTAGTATGAAATCTCTGATCAGAGTATGGTGGTAATTATGAAAGGGGTTTCATAGATTACACCATCGATGCTACTACGACATGACACATAGTATCGATTCATTGACAACTCTCGATATACCAATGGTTGTCGAATCGGTCGGGATATATGAGTTGAAGGGACCGTACTGTACGCTAACCATAATTGAATGGTTCTTGCAGGCACTATCATTTGATACCTAGGGAATCATGTAAGCGATGCTGCTAGGTGTTTAACATGATTGGTTGGGTACTATCAGACTTGAGTTCTGACGTTCTTGTTATCAAGGAGTTGATAAGTAAGAATGGAGCAATTGGGGTATGCACATATAAGGACATGTTTAGTCCGAATCACATGGAGATGTGAACCCACGGCTAATTGTATCAATGAACCATTGAGGGTCACACGAGTACTAGCTATCTAGATCCCGTTGAGAAGTAAAATAGTTCAATGTGTTGAACGGCTTATAAATGAGTTTATAAGCGTAAAGAAAAATAGAAGTATGACTTCTATGAAAGAAATGTAATTTTTAATTTATGAATGTGTTCCTAAATTAAAAAGTTGGCCAAATAAATAATGTAGTTGAAAATTGTGATTTTCATAAACATTATTATGGACTAAATAAAATTAATTCAAGTGTTGAATTAATTAAATACTAGTGGGCCTAGTAGAGTTCAAATAATTAAATTAATTCACGTGTTGAATTAATTAAATAACATTGGGCCTTGTAGATCCCAATTGAAAATAATTATTTAACTAGTGGACTTGAGTAAAATCAAGTAAAGTTTAATTGGGCTCAAATATATTTGAGACAATTTAAATTAAAAGTCCATGGGTCCTTTGTAAATGTTACAAGCCCACTTGATTTGCATGCATGAGAGGTGAAAGGTTGTCGAATACTTTTGATTAAAAATTGGCATGGCATGCACATGCTAGCTTTGGCTTTTCCCACAACCAAGGCAAGTCATTCACTCATCCCATTCACTCTCACTTGGCCGAAAATTAGCAATCATATTCTCTCAAAGTTTTGTTCTTCAATTGTTGAAGATTTCCTACACTTCTCAAAGAAAAATCCTCATATTTTTCTAGTGCAAAATATGAGAGGATCTACCTAGTTGGTGGTGGGCTTGATTTTGAAGGAAGGACTCAAGGACAAGGAGAGCTTGTAGATTTGTCTTGCCTTTGAAGAGCCAAGTTGTTTACAACTTGGTTGGAGCCATTACATCAATATTTGAGATTGATAGGTAATATTTTAAACACCCTATGAATGTCATAGTTTGTGTTTTTGTATATGTTACACACTAGTACTAGAGGTGCTCGAAAATTTTATGCTAGAAAATATGATTTTCGAAAATTTTGTTGCTTCCGTTGCGCATTTGAGCACCTAAAATCGATCCTTTTTACATTGATGTTGATGGATCTCGGTTTCTACATGCCCAAACGCAGCGGAAGTTTAAAATTTTTATTTTATTTTGAAAAACAAAATAACTTTTGGACACTCGTATGGTTTTCATGAATCAAACATAGGGTGTTAGAATTATACCTTTGGTGATTAAATCACTTGACACCAACTACTCCGGTATAAGCGGATGTAGCTCTTGTTGTAAATCCCTTCGAACTTTCTTCAAATCTCCGAATTAGGTCCACGACCAAATTATTTGTTCCTCTTCTAACTTGCACTAGAAAGTATAGAAGATTTTTGCGAAGAGATAGAACACACAAATTTTTTTGTTCAAAACCTTTTGAGAGTACAATGAATGGAAGAGCCGAAAAAAAATAAAATCTTCTTTTTTACTTTTGGATGCCCTTCACGTTAATGAGAATCAAATTCTCCTTTTTATTTCTAATATTTAATTTACTTAATTAATTAACTTAATTAAGTCAATAAAATATTCTAAAATTATTGCATATTGTAAAATCTGAAAGAAAGAATATCAATTCCTTGAAACTCTCGTGAATCACAATTGGCAAAATGGAGGCTAGGTCAATCTACATATTTCTCTCACAAACAATAATCTTGACCTAAATTCAATAATTAACCTTAATGAGCTTGATTAATTAATTGGACTAGTCCAACTAGTTTAATTAATTAATCAAAGTCCATTAATAACTTTAATTATTTAATATGTTAGACTTGTACTCCTACAAGCCCATTAAACATACTCTCATTATATTTAATTTAATAATTAATAAACTCAACTTTTGAGTTTAATAAATTAAATTAATTATAAATTCAACATTTCAGTTTATTATATAAATTGTAAATTCAACTCCTTGAGTTTTATCACCTGCAAAATTTAATATTTAATAAAACCCAACATTTGAGTTTAATAAATTAAATTATCAAATTTTATAAATTCAACTCTTTGAATTTATTCTCTCCAAATTTTATAAATTGATAAATTCAACTCCTTGAATTTACTATCTCATAAATTCAACTCCTTGAATTTATTTTTCTCAAAATTTATTTATCATAAATTCAACTCCTTGAATTTACTATATCATAATATAAATTCAACTCCTTGAATTTATTCTCTCAATGGGAACAAACAATCCAGCACTTGTGTGACCCTCAATGGTTCAAGGATACAGCTAGCCGTAGGTTCACAACTCTTTGTGATTCAGGACATAATCCTTTGTTGGGGCTTACCCTAGTTAGCCTCATTCTTTTCATCAACACCTTGATTAAGAATGCCAGAACTCATTTCTGATTGCACCCATCGGATCATGGTAAGAGCGTCTAGTAGCATCGCCCCATGATCCCCTAGGTATCACTGATACTGCCTGCAAGAACCAGTCGATTATGATTAACGTACAGTACGGTCCCTTCATCTCATATATCCCGATCGAATCTGCAACCATTGGTTCATCGAGGGTTGCATATTAATTCGATAACTATGTGATAACTATAATAGTGGCATCGCGTTTACTATTGGAGAACTCCTTCTCCAACGTACATCTCATACTCTGGCCAGAGATTCCATGCACTATTATTTCATTAGATCACATAGGATATCCACACCCTTAGGTGAGCGGTGAATACCCGACTACAATGCACTGGCTCCTATATGTGTCGCAACTATACCCAACCTCGCCACCTGATGACTCTCCTGGAGCCGGTAAACGAGTCAAAGCACAGCCCTAGCATATAGAGCCTCAGTGTTGTCCCGGGTCGTAAGGACTAATGGTGTACAATCATAACCACAGACTTATCCTCTCGATGAATGATAACCACTTGGAAAGTCCGAGGGAGGGTTGTTCGGTATAATCATCATATGACTACCCATCTGCATGTTTGGACATCTCTATGCCCTTACCAAGAAACGCAGTACACAACATCACAGATGCTAGTCTCGAGCTCAAGCGACCTTTATCCATGTTTTAGGCGGCTGAATCGACTAGGAACGAATTTAGAATATGCAGTGTTTACAAATGAGTTTCAACATCGAATTACGATTCATTTGTATTAAAGCATAATCAAGGACTTTATCTATGCTGATTGCATGGGTATACAGATAAATTATAACGAAACCATTAAAAGTTAAATTATATTAAAATAAAGATTGTTTATTTCACTTGAGTCAATAAATTCCCTAGCCAACCGTTGGCTTGCAGGGCATCTACTCTAACAGATGTATCCGATGAATTTTGAATTGGCTCCTTGGACATTTTTTCTCGACTTTTCGACTGTCCTTCTGGAACGCTTGTCTTTAATGTTCTGATGCAACGTCCATTATTATCCTTTGACTGAACAAATGCTTTGTACCTTTACGCACAGCTGGAATCTATTTGAATAAGCTTGTCTTAATTTTCAACTGAAAGATTCTGACTGATGCTTTTAACTAGTCAACTGGACTGATCTTCAGTTGGGCTGGTGAAATCAGTTGACTCGTCAATTGAACTGATTTCACTCCTTCAGTTGAACTGGTCAGCATGGCCCTTCGTCAGTTAGACATATCATCGGCTGGCCAGGCTTCTAAGGTTCTCCTGCTGAATTACCTATCAGCTGGACAGTCAGCTGAACTGCTTGTTTGACACATCAGTTTGACTGATTCAGTTTTTAGCGATCAGTTGATTCAATCAGTTGGCATCTCCACTAGCTTCAGTTGTGGCTTCATAAACTGATAATTTCAGTTTCAGCTTTCTGCGCACTAATGTTGATTATTAGTAACAAAATGACAAGTTTTGTTAACATAAAAATCATGCAATGATTGCGAACATGAAATGTTCCAACAGATTTCTTCAATGCTATTGAAGCCTAAAACAGTTTTATCAGTAACTGATTTTTGAACACTCTACATTTCAGTCAGCGTGACTGAGGATTTATTCCAAGCTTGAATCAAATCGGTTTGATTTGAAATTTTGTTTTTCAACTGATGAATCAAAGATTGGATCTCGCTCATTTCAGCTTTCTGCTTTGCAATCTCCCTTTTTAGACTCAACATTTCAACTGATTCATCAGTTTTAGTTTTGTTGTTTATGGGATCTGTTTGCTCAGCTTTGGTTCTTTCAAAAGAGTGAGCAAGTTTTGGATACTCATTTACCATCTCATGCAAAGTGTTAATGAGTTATTCTCGTGTAAAATCAGTAGAGCTGAAGTCAAATACATGTTCATTTGTTAACTCCAGTTCTCCATCATTCGCCATTAAAAATTTAACTTCTTCATCATCATCATTGTAGCTGCTCGAGTTCTCAGACTCTGACTTCTCACTGTCAATCTCTGCCCATTTTGCTTTGTTTTCTTCAGCAAGCTAAACTTCATGTTTCTTCTTGAATGATCTTTTATCATTCATGTCCCTTCTTCTGTAATCAACTGATTTCTTCCTCTTTTCAATTGAATGTTTACTGTCCTTATTTGGTTTTGGACAGGCAGCAATAAAGTGTCCTTGTTTTCCACAGTTGAAGCAAGAGTTTGGTTCTTCCTTTGCATTGTTCTGCTGATAATGTCGTTGGAAAGAATATTGGTTTCGTCTCATGAATTTTCCAAATTTCTTTACAAATAATTACATTGCATCATTACTCAGCTGATCAACAGATTTCTCAACTGAACCAGTTGGTTCCAGCTTGTGAGCACTAAGAGCTTTTGTGACTGCTGGTGTGGAAGGCTCTCCTTCTCTTGTTTGCAGTTCGAACTCATAGGCTTTCGGTTCAGCAAATAAATCATGTAGTTCGACCTTATTTAGGTCCTTTGATTCTCTCATTATCATGGTCTTAACATCCCATTACTTGGGAAGACCTAGAACCAATTTCAGCGCTACTTCTTTATTTGATTACACTTTTCCAAGTGCATTCAGTTTGTTTATGATGCCGCTGATTCTTTCATCATATTCGTTCATAGACTTTCCAGTCTTCATTTTGATGTTATCAAACTTCTGAAAAGCAACAGAAAGTTTGTTTTCTTTAGTCTGTTCATTGTCCTCACACAACTGGATTAATTTCTCCCAAATTTCCTTTCCTGTCTTGCAGAGCTTGATCTTACTGAATGTCACCTTATCCAAGGTTTTATACAAAATATGTTTAGCCACATTGTCTAGGTGGGCTTTCTTCTTATCTTTTGTAGTTCATTATTCTCTGGGCTTTTCAATACGATGGAGTGCACCATCAGTTATTGTCACTGCATTATTTGCTTTCATTATTTTCATGGGTCCTTCAGTGATAACGTACCACATGTCATTATCTTATGCAGCTAGATGAACCTACATTCTAATCTTCCAGTCTTCAAACTCTTCTCTTGAGAATATTGGGATTTTATTGAAAAAAGATATATTGAACATATGAATATATAGTAAGTATTCAAAAATAATATTCAACTGCTCTGATACCACTTGTATGATCGGTTGGGTGTGATAAAGTGTTTAGAAAGGGGGTTGAATAAACACTTACAATTTTCACAACTTCTTCGATGAATGAATTAGTTTAGTGATAAACTGAATTCGCGAATCTTGTTGTCAATGTCAATCATTTAACTGATATAAATGCGGAAATAAACTTAATGACAAAGAGAATAAAAATGATAAGAAGGAACACACGATTTGTGGATGTTCGGAGATTTCAAATACTCCTACATCACCCCTTCTATCTCGAAGATAGGATTTTCATTAAAAGACTTTGATCTATACAATGATTTGTACAAACTCACTTCAGTTTGGACTTAACACTGCCAAGACTGAAACTCTTAGTATCAATAAAATTTTATCAGTACTCAACTGATACAAATTCAAAGCACAACTGATCTTTAAAAGATCGAATATAATTACAGTGAGTTTTTGTGCTTGAGCTCGATGTATAACCTGAAAGCTATTGCTGTGTATGATAAATGTGAGCTTCTGTAAAAAAAAAAACTGAGCTTTGAAAGAATACTCGAGGTTTCAGTAAAATGAATAACTTCATAAAAGATCGGTGGCTTAGTTAACGTCTCCTCAGCTGATCTTCTCGAATATTTATAGGCTTTGCTTCCAACGGTAATAATGAATGCATTTGGAGCCTTTACATCCGTTGAATGCCAATTCAACATTCTTCTGACAGTTGAACACTGTAGCTTTTCTGAAATGCGGAGTTCCTGCTACTCTTTTACAAACTGTCGGTTGTTGGCTACGTCCTTTTAACTGATGACGTGTAAAACTGATAAATCAGTTGACTTCTTTAGCCGATAGTCTTAACTGATCGCTGCGTAACTGATCAGTCTTAATTGATTGTTCAGTTGAGCCTTGATCAGTTCAGTTGCCTTTGATTATATATACATTAATCTTCAGTTCGGGAAAACTTTAGTTCAATTACCTTCAGTTTTCTTGATCAGTTGTTCAATCTTTTCACGCTCAGTTTGTCAAACTCCAAAATTAAGTATTCAATAGAAAGTTTGGATTTTTTGGACTGTTTGGAGGGAAATGTGGGAACTAGTTTTTTAGAGGTGGCGGTGGAAGGGATAATAGGAGACATGAATGGGGTGGACTCGAAGTGCAACACGATAGACTCTAAGTTTGATTAACCGTGATCATTGACACCAGAAATAGAAGAGGTAGAATTAGACATGCTGGAAATGAAAAGAAAACTTGCGAAAATGGAGACGAGTAAAAAGTGGTTAGAATTGTGGAAATGATTTCGTTGGGAAAAGCATGGTATGACGGAACTGAGAGCAGGAGAGTAGAAAACTTGAGGTTGCAAAAGTGAGAAGTGGGAGAGGGTTCTCGGTATTTATAAAGAGTAATATGCATTTTTGTTCTCAGGTTAAGTGAACAGACATAATACACCTCGGAAATTGAACTGGGTCAGCCAAGAAGACGAAAAGTCGGGTTAAGTAGGTGAAACGATGTTTGACATGTAACCTATCTTTTCAACTTCTAGGGCTTATGTCACCCTTCTGTCAGCCCTAACCCTCTTAAAATTTGAAATGTAATTATTCTTCTCCCCTAGTCCAAATCTGACCACTCAAGAAAGCGAGTGAAAGACTCTAGCTCTACTATTTAAGAGGGATTGGTGATGTCTCGAAAAGGGCATGGGTCATCCTTGGACCCGGGTCCAGCGGGGAAAGAAGAACAAAAGAAGAGTCGATCTAGAGTTGGTCTCAAGAAGCCAAGAGGAGATTGGGTGCAAGCCAAGAGTAGATCAGGTGGAAGCCATCCCAGGTATAAAGAGAGTACCCTGTTTAAACCACCCCAAAGCATACATCAGCCGAGAAATTTGGTGGACCACTACCAACTTGTATAAGCCCAGACTCATGGCCTCAGTCAGACAACACAAGAAGACTAAGTCAATTGATCATGGACTCTGTCCACCGATAATCACGAGACATGTTCCTCTTCACGTTTTCAGATAATGCTGAAGCCAAGACGTGGGCCACGTCCTCACATCGTGGTCATTACCCGAGCATCTAGGAGCATTCACCGACTCTGGTATCCTATAAATGCCCTTAGCAGAGGTAAAATAAAGGAGTTCTCTTTTAATTCTCACAAGCACTCTATATATTCTCTTAAAAGTACTTTTTTTTTTTTTGAATACTTGACTGATTTGAGTGTTAGAGTGGTCAAGGCAAAAACATTCTGATGTCCCACTAACGCTTCTTGTTTTCAAGTGTACAAATAATCTAGCTCTGGTTCATTCTACCCGGTCATCAATATTCATAGAGAAGGAACACATCTCTGCTCGGAAAATTACCTATGTATGTCACCTAATTTTACCAGTAAGCATCATATGATATAAAAATATCCTAGAGCTATAACTAACATTGACGGTCGTTTTTTGTGTGCTTGTATATATATTATGTTAGAAAATCATCTCAATTTTTGTGCTTTGGCAAAAAGAGATTGGTTATTTTTCTTATCGAGGCGATTTACGCAAATGACAAGACATTGTATATTGGAGAAACCAAATATATTCATATTAAACGGTTTATTTCATCCTACTCATGTGAGCGTTGTCCTCATGATAAGATGGATGGTCAAGATTTGATCATATTTATATAGGACCCACTTTTTTTTAAATCGTATGTGTTACAAAATTTTGGTCATCCATCCTATCATGGTGGTAGTGTCCACATAGGTAGGATCCCATCTATCATATTAAACTTTGTGCTGCAATTTTGATTTTATTATGTTGTATTTTTTTGTAAGAATAAACAAGTTATCTGGAAGACACTTCGGGAAATCAAATTTTAAGGGATCCAATATAATTGCTACAAGAATCAATTTTTTAGGGATCCAATATAATTTCTACCAGAATCCCTTATTTAATAAATAATAAAATAACTTACTATGTGTGCGCATAGAGGGTGTCAAAATTAACCCGATTCGTCCATCCCATATGAGTCGATCTGAAAGAGTTGGTGATTTTTGGGTACAGGTCAGATCGATTCGGACTTGAAATCTGGCCCGAAATTTTTTTGGGTAGGGGTTGAGTTGTGGTTGATGAATTAAGAAACAGATCATCCTCAGTCCAAACTCACCCAGCCCGTTTTTTATTTAAAACTTTCAGTAGTTTGTCTTTTTATTTTATTTTATTTTAAAGTTATTTGTTCTAATAATTATATTTGTTTTAGAAAATACTGAGGTTGGGTTTCTTTTGTTTAAAATTTTTTATTTAATTATTTTTTAGAAACAAAAAGATAATATATTAATATCGTATAGTAAAAAATCAAAAAGTGTTGATCTAATTGATTCTAGTTCGAGTTAAGAATTTTTTTGTGATACCCTTTGCTTCAACCTGACCTCAACCCACTCGCGTTGTCTTGACAAGAAATAGATAGAGATCATAATACTTTTCCAGCGTAGCACTTCACATTGATTTTGAAACTACAGTTTACAAAGCATACACAAGGTTTACAGTAAAAATAAGAAAGCATCATCTCAAAAAAGCACACACAGATAAAGATGTAATTTTGTGAATGAATTTTCATGACCTGTGTTTTGTTACATATCCTTGTACCATGTAGGATTCAATATGTTTCATCTTTTCTTTCCCCCTCATTTTCTATTTGTGTTTCTTCCTCTCTATTTTCGGCTAGATCAGTTTCGGCGGTACTATCATCGGTACCGTTCTTGGAATTAGTCATGTTAAACAAGGTTTGCTTCTCCATCATACCCGAGAGCGCAAGGCTAGGGGACCACTCAAGAACATCGTCTATTATGTTGGAAACACGTTTCTGGTACCTGCAGAAATGAAACACAAGTTCAGCCCGTTGAATTTGTCAAGTGCAGATAGCTTTGCACAAGGCACATATATGCACGCCTTGGTCCAGTCAAGTAGGTTCTACACACGATGATGGCAACGGAGGAAAACAATTGTTCAACTTAATAACGCTACCCCTTCTAGTTTCAGACATTCAGTATCCTTCCGGAACTTTAACAACAATCAAGCCACAGCTTAAAATGCTTAACATACTGTTGAGCAGATGATTAATTCAGAAATGAAGACTGTAATCCACTATTAGCAGATTAACGCCAAAGATCCAATAATAAATATTCTCGTGTAACTAATGTTTCTTCCGTACTCTATGCATTAACAAAGAGATTCAAATTTTACGTCTCATGAATTTATACGTGACCAAGAACTTTGTATCATCCTAAACTTAATCCATTATATTATTCAAATGCTGGTTGGTTATGATCACGAGGGTCGAGGAATACACATACCTCGCTCTAGCAGCTTCATCTGGTGCATGGTGCCTCAATAGTAGAATGACCAGCACAGCCACCACTGCATAAAATAACCTCGCTGTCCACTTTGGACGCTCCCCCTCATCTTTCTTGGGCCAAAACTGGAACAATTCCTTGAGCGTTGCTTCCTCTGCAAGAATGTTAGGGAAGAACCAAACATGCCTTCCAAGAATAATCCATAGAGCTCCAAAGATGACGGATCTCACTGCATTAAAGAGAAACCTTAAAAGTCTTATTATAGTTAACCAACTAGCAGTTGCTCTCAAACTTGCAACATACATAAGAAGTGTACTGGTTATAAGATATAAAATAGTAATATAGGTCAGTGATTTGCGCCTCGCCATTATAACATAGATTTGCTAGAGGAAATTTCACATAACAATCAACAAATAATTCCCCAGAGTTTTACAGCACTGGCATTAAAATAAATGGATGCGATAGTGTGTCAACGTCAACAATGTCCCTGAAAAAATACCTTTAAAAAATATTTTGCTAAAACAAAGTTGGTGTATGATTTGGCGTCAGACAGCAACAAAAGAATACCAATAATAGATGCCTTCAATCCCCCAAACTGACTTGCTCGTGGTAACCTTCTCGTGCCCAGTGATCTGCGCACTAGTGTCTAGTAGCCACTCTAAGTAGGACTAAGAACTAATCCAGACGACCCAAAGCAGTGGAGGAAAAAAGATAGAATTTGCCATAAAGCCAGCTTAATAGCCAGAATAGATTAATTAGGACACAGCAATAACATTTAACAAAAGTACACCGCTATTATAACCTCTCGATTCTGAGCACCGTAATCTCCTCCTTGGAAAGATTTTTCGGCAACAGAAACTCGTGTACCATGTCTTAAGTCAGGATATTCAGAAACCTAGTCTCAATTGACACTGTTTTTTCACAGGTGATAAATTTCAGTTTTTACCTTTTACGTCTTTTAGAACAAAATTCAAATATTTCGAAAACTGTAACCCAACAAGTATAATTACTCCTTGTTACAGTTTACCGAGTAACAGAAAATAAAAAATGCAAGAAAAAATCAATTAAAATAGGAAAACACCAGAACCAATGAACATACCTAAAAGCAGGCAACATATAAGCAGCAGTATTCCAGCACACAAGTAGAGAATGAGCAGCTTAACTTGGTGGGGATACACAGGAAACAAGCAGATGGCTAGAGTCAAAACAGGCCAGGAAAATGAGAGGAGCGTCTGCCACAATGGCCTTCGATTAACAAAAGTCCATGCAAAAAAAGCATCATTATTGGAAAACACTTGATCCTGCAATATGTAATGATAAAAGATGGAAAATTAGAAATCCATTCAAATATTAATAAAAAATTCTCAACACATGAACCAAGTGAATCATTAAAGCGAACAAAATGGGAAAAAATAAGGGGGAAAACAAGGAGGCAAGGCAACACTTGGACCATAGAAGGAAAACATCTGGCTCATTCATCCACATTATGCGAAAAAATTAAGAAAAGTTCATTCAAAATTTACTAGAAAATCTTGGCGCCTCATTTAAACCACCTTCTGGCACTTGGAATCCCCTTTTTTCAACAACAGAACCAAGAACATGACAAAAAAATTCTGGACTAAAATTCCAGAAATGACAAATAGACAACGAGATTATGTTAGATTATCAAGTAACTCCATCCCTCACCTATACATCAATCGCCAATTTAACTAAAAGATGGTAAATTTTGTCAATATGTTGCAACGAAGCCACAAGTTTTTACATCTCCACCATTGCCGTGCACATGCTAAGATGATTTCACCCACAAAACCATAAATACCATGAAGTATATTCATTTTAATCTTGATTATCGAATAAACGAAAGCTTTTCGATCCACAAAAAGAGCTAAGGAAAATTAGGAAATGACAACCTAAGCTAAAATGAATAATCTCACAAAATAAAGAGTTTCTCCTTTATCATCACCATTATTATCATTATTATTTTTTAAGGAAAACTATAAACTGAACTTACACCGAATATCTCCAAATGAGCTGGCCAAGTTGATAGTTTTCTTCTCCCAGGCCGAACAATTTTGACAACTCGGTCACACCTCACAATAAGATTCTTACTCAGAAGAATATTGGCAATATCTTCAATCTCTAAATCTTTATCTGATTCAAGTACATCTTTGAGTTCTGAATGATTTCTCAAAAAGCTAACAAAATCTTTTCCTCTGAAGTATTCAACTCGGGACTCCTGTAAAACAGCCCACCTAGATCCCAGATCCTTATGATTTCGCACTTTCTCAGCAAAAATCTGAAACATGTCCTTTTTTGCAGCTTGCTTCTGAAATTTGAAATAAAAATAAATTTCATTTCTCAGAAATGTAACACAAAGTGGTGTCTACACGTAAAAATGCAAAATCAGCTGTGCTAGCAAAATCAATACTCTAGTAAATTACATTCATTTTCCCATAAACCCACCACCTTTTCACATAAATCTTCAAAATCCCACAAATAACCGTGGATTTCAAATTTCCCCTTGAACAATCAAAATTCCACAGTTACACATAAACATATTTATGCTTAATTTTCTCACTGAAATCCGATCTTTCAACGAAATCTAAGAGCATCACAAAACGTCAAAATTCCACGAAACATTACCGTGACATAAACAGATACGAAATGTTATTATACTAGAAGAATGCATGATCGTAAATCCGTACACATTTAAAAATTAACAAACCCTAGGAGGAGTGTCGGTGGCGGAGTCTCCGTAAGAACGCCGAGCTCGCTTTTTATCTCCGGCGCCTCCACCGCCTCCGCCTGATTTCTTCATTTTTACCTCTCGTGAGTATTTTTCCTTTTCATTTTATATGGATATATACCAATTATTACATACAAAAGAAATAGTGGGCCCACTGGGCTTTAAGCCCAAAATCGTGAATACTAATTCGACCAAACAATAGAATATTTGGATAATATTATTTTATTCCAGTGGAGTCGAGTCTAATTTATCTATTTTATTCGGGTTAAACATTCACACTCAAACTCAAATTTAAAGAATACCAAAATTTGTTTCTTCGAAATTTCTTCTTCAAAAAAATAATTTATTACTTCTAAATAAATAAAAAAATCATGTTATGGGAAAATTATTTAAATACTCATTAACAAACCCCTCCCTAACTAAAAGCCTTTGCTCATTCATGTTTGTTCCACGATTTATTGGCGAAAAGTCTCATCCAGAAGGATCCATATCCATATGGATTGAATTTTTTAAAAATAAAATAGCAAAAGCCTAATGAATTTTGGTGGAAATTTTTCCCTGCATCGATCTGACATTCGACACACCCAGATTGTACTCATATACTTACACACAAGTCAAGCATTTTTTCTAGTGCAAATCAGACCCTTGATTTGCACCCCTGTGCAGGCGCATGTGAGAGATATTTTTGACTAACTTTTCTTATACATTCATAAAGTGTAACTCAATATAAGCTCATTTATGTCAACTTCCTTTTCCTAGGTTGGACAAACCCACATCCATTTATCCAATTTTTATTCACTCAAAATGGAAAGCTCATTAACACACACAACTCAATAAGATATATGATATATATTATCAAACAATTCGCCACATGAATGAAAATTGAAATGTAAACGAAGATCTTTATGATAAAGTTTAACACTTGAATCCTGCATATGATATGTATGTATTGCCCTTTGAACATTCCATTGTGAAAGCACATTCATTCTCTGGTTGACAGTAGACGTGGTGTCTTTGAACTGTACAACTGTTTGTATAAATTAAGATATACTTCACAGACGATTGTCCCTGATACTATTCTGTTATCATGATTGTTTTCGTTGTTCCATGAACACACTCCTTTTTCAGCAAGAAGGTCTAGAATTGAGCCTTGAAATTCGTTAGAAGCGGGCCTACTTCTCTCTCAATAGGTGATTTTATATTGCTTCTCATCGAAATCATTAAAATCCATATGATTATCCTCAACATTCACTATTTCAAAATGGGAATAAACTAGAGATAACCCCGACAGTGATCTACCAAATCAGTACTATTAGGTCGTCCCATTGAACCTAGTTATTGGGATCTCCATTCAATGTAGGTTGGGTTTTATTTGCACTAATATATTCTATAGGCTTCAGTCTCATTCTCCTTGATGATTTTGCTACTAACTCTCTGTTTAAACATTTGTTTAATGTATCCTCTATATTGTCCTTTGACTTTACATAGTCAATAGATATGACTCCAGTTGAGAGTAGTTTTCGAATGATATTGTATCTAAGATGTATGTGTCTAGACTTAGAATTATACATATTTGTTGAAAAATAAATTCCGGCGTTTGACAAAATATGAACCAACTGAAAATACGAAGCAACTGATCGAGTAAACTGAACTCAGCAACTGATCGAGTAAACTGAACTCAGCAACTGAATCTAGTAAACTCATCTACACAACTAAAACGCTATTCAGTTGTTCTCCTCGTCAACTGACAGATAATACATTCAGCCGTATGTCTTTAAGCTAAGCAACCTTCAAACATGTCTCGGGAAAGAACATTCAACCGACAAAAAGACATAGAAGACTACAACTGAAACGTCTGTCGTTTTTATTGCTTAAAAAATACTAGAATTTTTATTTTTTTAAACCTCACTTAGCATCGGTCGAACCATAAAATATTTTTGTCACCATTTTATAAATAAAACATCCAACTAGTACTTGAAAGTCCAAATAGCAATAGTTAGGACAATAAATCATAAAGCGTTTTACCAAACCTAAAAAACAATAAATATTTGAAAATTATAGCCCATACTACCTCTCAAAAACCTCTCAAAAACATAAAGTAAAATGTCATAAAAATCTTTAACTTAAAGTCATAAACTTAAATGCGGAAATAGAAGCGCTAGTCCTCGGGTTATGTGCACCGACAGTCCAGCAAGTCACTCGTCAAGACCTCCAATATCATTGCTATTTATATCACCTGCATCAACACACCTAGTGAGTCTAAAGACTCAACACGTCCTACTTTTGATAAAAAGTAATACGTAATACAGTCAACATATAACAGTGAAAAATATTTGTATTTAAAATATCATTTTTCCTAATATGCATAGACTTTAAACATAAACATTTTTCCTAACATAAACATATTCGTATTCATATCCATATTCGTATCCATATTCATATTCATATCCATATTCGTATCCATATTCATATTCATATTCATGTTCGTGTTTGTTGAATTCAGATCGTGATTGTGACTCGTATTCTTAAACGTATTGGGCGATGGATCCATCTAGAGAAAACCATAGTACTGGGCGGCGGAGACACCAGCAACACTCTCACTGGTCAACTGGGCCTTGGCCTACGTATTAACATATTCTTATTCTTATCACGTATTCGTATTCGTATCTGTAACCAAGGAAACGCGATCGTCGGGCTCCCACTAGGACCATAACCTTCACGATATTTCCAACATGTAGTAGTCACAATTCCTTCACTTCCTTCAACATGTTATCATCACTTAATAAAAACATGCATATAATATCATTTTATTTTGAAACCAAGCATGCAACATATTTTTTAATGATCATATTTAAATCATAAAAATCATAGACATTTAAAAATCATAACTTAACATATTAAAAATCATAAACATCTATGAACAGCTTTAAAATAAACATTTTAATTTCCTAAACGTTTAAAATAAACATTTAGATCATAAACATTTAAAATAAACGTTTTAGCATATTAAATCATAAAACATTAAACATATTAAGGTATTAAAAATCCATAAACATTTAAAATTGACATATTAATATATAAACATCCATAATAATTCAAAATAATCATATTAACATATAAAACAACATTCAGGACACTGCTATGATGTTTACTAATTTTTAGGTGTAAAAAGACAGTTTTACCCGTAAACATAAAATTTCACATTTTTGACATTTTCTTAATTTCATTGATTCTAACATGTCCCAAATAATTATTTAAGCTTACATGAATTTTCTCATATTTTTATTTAGCGTAATTCGATGACTTTTAAATTAATCTTTAAATATAAAGTATTAATGCGTTTTAATCACGAATTAAACCAAACCTTACCATAAAATTCCCAAACTAAAAACTTAGACTTATAATAATTATTTAAGCTTAAACCTAATTTTTCATAATTTTATAAGGCATAAAACTATGCGTTTCAATTAACTCGTTAATTAGCATTTCGTGCGGCGATTAAATTCCGAATAAAACCAAAACTCGTTATTTTGATCCCAAATTTTAAACATAACATTATTAATATTTATTCTACCCCTCCAAGTCATTAACCACCCCCATGGACCCTTGGATGAATTTTTCTTTTATTAATCTCATTTTTGACCCTTCGACAAACACACCGAGCCATCTCTTAATTTACCCGAGCCACTCCCGAGCCACCTTGATCCAAAACCTAGCCAACCCATCTAGGGACCCTACTGTGCAAGCCCAGCCCCAAAAACATGATCCTAACCCGCTCAAAAACTTGCTGGAAGTCGACCCAATATTCTGCTGTGTTGTGTGTGCGCTCCTTTCTCTTCCCCAAGACTCCTAGCCAACTAGGACACCTCCAGCCCTTAACCACCTGACCCCTCATGACCCTCACCTTCCCTGGACCACGCCTAGACCTAGCCCAGACCAACCCACACCCTAAACCCAAGCAGCAAAGCCCCTGAACCAAAGGACAGCAGCCTCGCATCCACCCTTGCTGTCATGCACCTTTCTCACGTTTTCTGATGGTAGGATTCTAACCATCGAGTCACCCCTTGAACCAGCCCCTCAAGCACCCTCCTAGGACCCTAAGGACGCACCCTGACCCAGCCCAGGCCTCCTGGACCGAGCCCCCAAGTCTGCACAAACACAGAAGTCGCGTGTCCCTGCATGACTCCTCTCGGGTAGGAGTCCTTGCTGTCAAGGACTCCTCCCAGCCTCTTAGCTCGAGTCCTAGCATGGCTAGGACTCTTCCCTTGACTCCTCATGACCTTGGCTAGCCCCTGGAACCATCCAACACCCAGCCTAGCCGTGAAGAGCAACAACCGAACCATATATCCCATGACAGCAGATTGTGCATCCACTTGTGTTTGTGATTCGTGTGTGTTTTTTTGGGTGCTGTTTTTGGTGTCTAAATTCGTCTAAACAATGTCTAAGCATGTCCTGATCATGGCAGCCCCTTTAACACATATAAAACATGATTTTGGTAATTTACAACACCAATTTAGAACACATGCACATCTCTTACGAAAATTTAACATGCTGGTATGTTTTTCAAAAAAATTCATGCATAAAACAAATAATATGATGTGTTGATGGTTTGAAGGAAGAGTAGGCGTGCCTTTGCGTAATTAACGCACGAAAAACCGTTGACGATTTGCGAAGAACGGACAAGAACCTTGGCTAAGATTTTCTCTTGAACTTTTCCACCGATTTTCTTTCAAATTTGATGATGGTGTGTGCCGTGTGGTTGAGTGGTGGGGAGAGTTTTAATTGGTGCAAAGTGTGTGGCCGTGAGATGGAGGTGCAAAGTGTGGGGTTTTGGGAAAGGTTTACATAATATATAACTTAATTAAACCCTAACAAGGCTTTAGGCCTATTAAGCCCCTAAATTAAGCCCATTAGTCATTAATTAGAGTTAAATAAAATATTAATAAATTTTGGTTAAAATAGTTTGTGAATTAAATAACCGAGTTGTCAAAAAGTTAGTATTTTTGTTGAAAAACCAACACCGATAAAATTTACGTCTCGGCGTATTAAATCATCCCAAAACCCCCTATTTTCCAAAAATGAGAAGAAACCATCAACTATATTTTAAATCATTAAAAATAATTATTTACTAAAAACATTTTTCGCTTTTCAGCCATCGGTCTCCGTTCTTCGACCGCAACTTGATCAATCCTTAAAAATACAATTTATGCATAATGACAATAAAATTCTATTTAACATATAATCATGCATATCACATAATCAATTAAGCAGTTAAAATAATTTAATTAACCATTTTTCAGAATTCCTAGATTTGCATGCCGTTGGATTACGTCGTCTTAATTTTGGACCTTACAACAACTGAATGTGAAACGTCACACTTCAATCAATATAACTTGGAACAACGCATGATAAGACACCGCATTACAATAAATGAAGCAAACAATTACCAAGGAATGATGAAGTGGCAATCAACGGCTACAAAGATTCAAATATATCTCAAGTTACCGTTGGAGGGGAAGCTTATAAATATGACAGAAGAATAGCTGAATAACAACGAGATTACTTCATTCGAAGCTTGCTGTTATTCTGCAAAAATCTTAGCTCACACTTACTTGATTTATTCGTAGCAGTCAAGGCTACAATTTGAGCTCACTAGCACTCTGTAATAATCGATAAATTCGATAGTGCTAAGATCAATTACGCACTGAGAACATATTGTAATACTAAGAGTTTCAGTTTTTGGCAGTGATAAGTCCAAACTGGAGTGGATCAGTACAAATCTTGTATTCGATCAAAGTCTTTTAGTGGAATTCCTATCCTTGAGATAGAAGGGGTGATGTAGGAGTAATTGAAATCTCCGAACATCCAGAAACAATCCTTACGTATTTTATTTCAGTTTTGTATTCTATCTTTCAGTCAGTTATTTTCCGCAACTACTTCAGTTTAACTGATTGTCATTGACCAACAAGATTCCGAGAATCAGTTTGTCACCAAACTGAACTCAAAATTTGAAAAAAAAAATCAGTTTTAATTGTGAGTGTTTATTCAACCCCCTTTCTAAACACTCTTGATACGTTAATCGATCTTATCAAGTGGTATCAAAGCGGGTGAATCTTGTTCTTTAATACTTTTGATCTATAAACTTGCTAGAATGACTTCATTCAACAAAATTCCTATGTTCTCCAGAGAAAAATTTGATGATTGGAAAATCAGAATGCAGGCTCATTTAGCTGCACAAGATGATGACATGTGGTATGTCATAACTGATGGACCCATGAAGATTCTGAAAACAAACACAGCAGTTGCCATAACAGAAGGGGCACCACAAAGAATAGAAAAGCCCAGAGATGAATGGACAACTGAAAATAAAAGAGAAGCAAATCTTGATAATGTGGCTAAAGAAATTCTGTACAAAACGCTGGACAAAGTAACCTTCAGCAAAATAAAGATGTGTAAGACAGCCAAAGAAATTTGGGAAAAGCTGATCCAACTATGTGAAGGAAATGATCAAACCAAAGAAAATAAACTCTCTGTTGCTGTTCAAAGGTTTGATAACATCAAAATGAAAGCAGGAGAATCAATGGACGAGTATGATGAAAGAGTAAGCAGTATCGTCAATGAGTTAAATGCACTTGAAAAAGTGTATACCAACAAAGAGATTGTACTAAAGGTAATGAGAGGTCTTCCCAAGGAATGTGATGTAAGACCATGGCAATGAGGGAGTCCAAAGATCTGAATCAAATTGAACTTCATGATCTGTTTGCTGATTTAAAGGCTTATGAATTTGAACTACAGACCAGAGAAGGAGAACCATCTACCCCTGCAGCCACAACTGCTCTAGCAGTTGTCAGAACAGAACCAATCAGTTCAGTCGAGAAATCTGCTGATTAGTTTAGCAATGATGCTATGTATTTGTTCATCAAAAAATTTGGAAGGTTCATGAGAAAGAATCAAGGAAACTTTCATAAGCCATACCCAAGGAACAGCTCCAAAGATGAATCAAATGCCTGCTACAACTGTGGCAAATCATGTCACTTTATTGCTGATTGTCCTAAACCCAAGAAGGACTGTCAGGGATCAACTGATAGAAGAAAGAATCCATATGAACACAAAAGAAGACCCAAGGAAGATAAGAAGTCCTTCAGAAAGAAACACGAGGTACTCTTAGCTGAAGAAAATAAATCTAAATGGGTAGAAACAGACAGTGAGGAGTCAGAACCAGAAAGCTCATGCAGCTCTAGTGATGATGAGGAAGTCAAGTGTTTGATGGCTAATGATGCAGAAGAAGAATCATCTAGCCAACAGGTATTTGATTTCAGCTCAACTGATTTCACACGAGAAGAACTCATTCTGACACTACATGACATGGTAAATGAGTATCAAAAGCTTGCATCATCATTTGAAAAAATCAAAGCAAAGCAAACTGCTTCCAGAGACAATAAAACCAAAACTGATGAATCAGTTGATGGGTTGAGTCTAAAAAGAGAAATTGCTGAGTTAAAAGCTGAGAGAGACAAAAATCAATCATTAATCCAGAAGTTGATTCTTGAAAACTCAAAACAGACTAAGCTCATTTAGTCTTGGAACAAGTCATCCACTGCACTGAATGAGATGCAGAATTCACAAAAATCAGTTTCTGATAAAACTTGTTTAGTATTCAACACTCAAGGAGAAATGTATCCAAATGACACTCAACTAAAGCTAAAAATAGACAAAGGGAAATATATTCACTTTGTCAAAGCAACAGTGGTACAAGAACAAATTGTGTCCAGTAAACTGATTGAGCAACCTACTAAGAATGTGAGTAAGGCTAGAAGATATGGGATTGGTTATAGTAAAAAATTCTCAACTGATTCACAAAGGCAGTCATCAAAGAGGTTTCACAAGAACTATTGAATAGCTATTTCAATTACTATAACTGCAAGTCAGTTCAGAAGAGATATAGACTGAAAAATCAGTTGAATAAAGCTAAAACACATAATGTATCATCTGTACACTACACACCAAGCACACAAAAGCAGAGAAAAACCATTTGGAATATAGCTACTGGAAAGTCTGTTAGACTAATCCAAGTGTGGGTTCCTAAGGGACTAATCAGCTAAATCTGCAGAAGGAATATTTCTTGGATATTCATCAGTTAGTATAGCTTATGGAGTCTTCAACAAGAAAACCCTAAATGCTGAAGAATCTGCTCATGTTGATTTCGATGAAACTTAACTAACTGATAAGCCAACTGATCAAGTTGAGCTAGTTGATCGATTTACAGATATCAGTTTGGAGGATAATGATGAAGGAGACAATCATATAAATCAAAACAACCTCCAAACACCCGAACCAAAAGTGTTAGATCAATTAGCTGAACTAGAAGCCATTCCTAATGATCAGTTGATAGAGCAAACTGATGACATTCAGTTACCAACTGAATAAATTGCTGATACAACAAATACTGAGTATAGATGGAGAAAATCACATCCACCTGAATTGGTAATAGAAAATCCATCTGATCCAGTAAGAACTCGCAATCAAATGCTAAATTTATTTATCTATCCAGCTTTTGTTTCACAACTAGAACCAAAGAAAACTGATGACGCTCTTGCTGATCCTAACTGGGTAAATGCAATGCAAGAAGAGCTAAATCAGTTCACTCATAACAATGTCTGGAACTTAGTTCCAAGACCAATTTCAAAAACTATTATATGTACAAAATGGGTGTACAGGAACAAACTGAACGAGGATGGTTTAGTTGTGCGCAATAAAGCGAGACTAGTAGCACAAGGATATAGGCAAGAAGAAAGAATTGATTATGATGAAACATATACACCAGTTGCAAGGCTGGAAGCTATCAGAATATTCCTTGCATATGCTTCATTCAAGAACTTCAAAGTCTATCAAATGGATGTAAAGAGTGCGTTCCTGAACGGTCAACGACAAGAGGAAGTATATGTTGAATGACCCCCAGACTTTATAAATCACAACTTTCCTGATCATGTATATCATTTGAACAAAGCTTTATATGGTCTTAAACAAGCTCCCAGAGCTTGGTACGAAACTCTTTCAAAATTTCTAACTGATCATAATTTTTCTGTTGGATCAGTTGATAAAACCTTGTTCAAATTTTCCAAGAATAATCACATCTTACTTATTCAAATTTATGTTGATGGTATCATATTTGGGTCAACTAACCCCAAATTATGTGAGAAATTTTCTAAGTTGATGCAGGAAAAGTTCGAAATGAGCATGATGGGTAAACTGACACTTTCTTGGACTGCAAGTGAAGCAACTGGAGACTGGTATATTCATCAGTCAGACTACATATACAAAGGAGCTGCTGAAGAAATTTGGCATGGAATCATGTTCAGCTGCAAATACTCCCATGAGCTCATCAGTAAAATTGGACACTGATCAAGGGGGAATATCATTTGAGGCGACATTATATCGAGGTTTAATAGGTTCATTGTTGTACCTAACTGCCAGTCGCCCTGATATTGTATTTGCTGTCTGTATGTGTGCTAGATTTCAAGCAAATCCTAAGCAATCACATTTCTCAGATGCTAAAAGAATTTGAAATATTTTAAGGGTACACAAAATGTTGGGTTATGGTACTCTAAAGACTCATCTTTCAATTTAGTTGGATATTCAGATACAGATTATGCAGGATGCAAACTTGATAGAAAAAGTACAAGTGGATCATGTAAGTTTCTTGGAGACAGATTGATCTCCTGGTTCAGCAAAAAGCAGACATCCATAGCTACCTCAACAACTGAAGCAGAATATCTTGCTGCTGGTAGTTGTTGTGCACAACTGATCTGGATCCAGCAACAACTTAGAGATTATGGAATAATTACAAAAAAAATCGCCCATATTTTGTGACAATACGAGCACAATTGCCATCACCTATAATCCAGTTCTTCACTCAAGGACCAAGCATATAGATGGCAGGCATCACTTCATTAGAGATCATGCTTTGAAGAAGGACATTAAACTGGTGTATATCTCAACTGAGCAACAAGAAAATGACATCTTCACCAAACCATTACCCGAGACTAAGTTTTCTCACTTTCACAATATTCTTGGTTTAATTGACTGGTCTTAAAATTATTATTGATGTCATTTTACTAATAAAATTATTTGCAAAAAATAAGAACACAACAACAAATCGAAATTGATAATTTATTAAGAATAAAATCGATTCCATCTTACAAAAGAAATCTCGGAACCAACTGAATCTTGCCATTCTCTAATCCAATCATTCAACTCATACATTCGGATTCTAACGCTTTACGATACGATATTTTTATGTTGCACGAAATTTTATGATATATTTACTTGTTATTCATGATATATGCATGCTGAGTCTTTAGACTCACTAGACTTGATTGTTGTAGGTACTGATGAGGTCGAGACTGAGGGCGGGACCAGTGAGCTAGCTTGGGTCAGTAGTTGTAGGAACCCGAGGACCTCACTTTTCATCATTTACTATTTATGCTCAAACTCAATTTTTTTTTACTTTGATGAATTATTTTTAAGTTGTGGTTTTGAAAATAATATTTACTTCCGCTATTACTTTGAACATTAAATCTTTTTTTTTCAGTTTATTTTATGAATGATGCATGTTATTTATTTAAAGAGAATTTTTTTAAATAATTTCGCAAATTTACGATTACGAATTGCGGGCCTCTACAATTCAACTCAGGAGGACAACCTCCTATGAAGGTTAAAAACTATCAGTACTATAATTCTAGACCTGTTCAGAAGAGATACATGCAAGACAACACAAACAGAAGGGAAATACAACATTCAAATATGCATACTATTAGAAATAACAGACTTTCTGTTGCACACACCTCTATGGATACCCGAAGTACAAAATTACCAAAAAATTGTACAAATGTGGGTTCATAAGAGACTAATAAGGCTTGGACCCAAGTAGATTGGGTACTGGATACCAAAATTTGTGTCTGCAGGGATAGGTGAAGAAAGCTAATATAAGCAGCTCCACGTGGTATATGGACAGTGGTTGCTCCAGACACATGACTGGACAGAAGAATCTACTTTCTGAAATAATGAGTTGTACTGGACCAAAGATAACCTTTGGAGATAACTCAAAAGGTAAAACCGTGGGTAAGAGTAAGATTATCCATGGTAACATAACTATTAATGATGTACTACTGGTTTAGAATCTCTATTATAATTTGATTAGCATTACTCAACTGTGTGATAATGGTTATTCTGTAGCTTTTCAGAAGTACATATGCAGAGTTAAAGACTCTGTTGAGTCTACTGTATTAACTGGAATGAGGGAAGGCAACACCTACAAATTTTCATGGAACTTAGACCATGTTAATGCTCTTACATGTTTAGTTGCCTCTCTTAGTGATAAACATTGGCTCTGGCACAAAATATTGAATCATTTGAATTTCAAGTCAATCAATAATCTCAAGAAGCAGAACATAGTTTATGGTTTTCCTGATATTAATTTTGTTAAGAATCACGTATGTTCTGCATGTCAGCTTGGGAAACATATCAGATCCATCTTCAAGAACAAAGGTAGTAAATCAACTTCAAAGTGTTTGGAATTGCTGCATATGGAATTATTTGGTCCAATCCCTATCACGAGCTTAGGATGAATGAAATACACCATTGTTGTTATTGATGATTTCTCTAGATTTACTTGGGTAATATTTCTTGCTGGAAAAGATCAAACCAGTAGCCTCCTAATCAAGCTTCTGAAAAAGATTCAAAATGAAAAATCCTCTTCTATTATTAAAATCAGAAGCGATCGAGGTACTGAGTTTACTAAAAAAATCCTTGAGATTTATTTAGATGAACAGGGGATTCATCATGAGTATTCAGCTGCCAGAAAGCTTCAGCAAAACGGAGTAGCTGAGAGGAGAAACAGAACTCTTAAAGAAGCTACTAGAACAATTCTAGCATATGCAGACATCTCTCAGCGATTCTGTGCAGAACAATCAACATCGCGTGTTATACACAAAACGGAACCATGGTCAACTAAAGGCATAATCAGACTTCTTATGAGATAGGGAAAGGGAGTAAGCCTAATGTATCTTATTTCTATGTGTTTGGTTGCAAATTCTTTGTGCTCAATAACGGTAAAAACTATTTAACTGCATTTGATTTTGAATCAAATGCTGGACTATTTTTTGGTTACTCTGTAGTAAGAAAAGCTTTCAGAATCTTCAATAATAAAACTCTAAATATTGAAGAATCTGTTCATGTTGTCTTCGATGAAGACAACAGTGTTCCTGAAATTTCTAATATGTCAAATTTGAGTAACAGGTTAGGCATGATTCACTTGGAACTAGATAGTGAAGATGATGCATAACCAAATATCAAAGACGTTCAAAATCCAGAACCAGACATTTCAATAGTGAAACCAGAAGTACAGACATCAGATATACCAGTACCAGCAGTTGACACTCCAGACCCTGCTACTGGTTCAGCTGAGATCAATCCAAATATATCAAACCAGGAAGAAATTCCTTTAAACCATTTTATTTTGAGAAAATCTCATTCTCCATCTTTAGTTATTAGAAATCTAGCAGCGCCTTTGAGAACCAGAAGGCAAATGATTAATGAATATATGCATGCTGCTTTTATTTCTCAAGATGAACCAAAGAAAATTGAGGAAACTCTTCTGGATCCAAGTTGGATTGAATCTATGCAAGAAGAACTGAATCAATTCAAAAGAAATGAAGTTTGGTTTCTAGTACCTAGACCATCTCACCAAGATGTCATTGGAACCCGATGGGTATTCAGAAACAAACTAAATGAAGAAGGCACTATGATTAGAAATAAAGCAAGATTGTTGGCTCAAGCTTTCAGACAAGAGGAAGGAATAGACTATGATGAAACCTACGCGCCAGTAGCAAGGATTTCAAAGTTTATCAAATGGATGTGAAGAGTGCTTTCCTAAATGGTCTACTACAAGAAGTGTAGAGGCTCGTATTTCGCATTTGAAAATTTACGGAATTATTTAAAATTTTCTCTTTAAATAAATAAAATACATCATTCGTAAAATAAACTGATAAAAATATTTAATATTTAAGGTAGCAGCGGAAGTAAATAATGTATTAAAAACAACTTAAAATAATTCAACAAAATAAAAACTGAGTTTGGAATAAAAATAGTAAGTGCTGAAAATGAGGATCTCGGGTTCGTACTACTACCGACCAAAGCTCGCTCACTGGTCCCTGCCCCCGGTCCCGACCTCATCAGTACATATAACAATCAAGTCTAGTGAATCTAAAGACCCATCATGCATATATCGTGAAGAACAAGTAAAATATATCATAAAATTTCATGCCATGTAAAGATATCATATCGTAGAGCGTAACGTAAAAATCGTGTCATAAATAATTATAAATACGTGCATAACTGAAAAATCGTACGTAAAATTCTTGCTCAATAGAACCCTGTCATAAAATAGTATATCATAATTTTCTGTTGAGATAATGTTCTACGCAAGTGGCCCATAACATTAACTGAATCGTCTGATCAGACTAAACCACAGTATACTGGGCGGTAGAGATCATCACAGCCCTTGGACTGGATATCCCTACACATACATGAACATGAACCGGTCGTGAGTCACCGGGTGAAGTAATAATCCCATAAGTTGCAATCCCATGAGCGTGAGGTGGCCACAAGACATATCGCATATATCTCAAAAATAAACTTTTATATTTTATGCACGTAATATAATTATTATCCTGTTTTATTTAACCAATTGAGTTGGATCGTTCCCAAGCTCGCTGCGACCTAATTCTAACATGAGGAATATGCAAATAAACTCAACTCGACCAACATATCATAACCGCACAAAAAACGAGACAATTACGCCGAACAAACTTAGTATCTAAACATGACTCCGTACCAACCCGAACCATCGTTTAGTCATGGCCAAAATACGCCTAACATGATGACATAATGCTCCTAAAAATTGTAAAACTCTAAATTTGCTGAAAGGAGGCCAAAAACATGAAACGCTCTTTCGAGAGTCACTTTGACGCATTGCACCGTAAATTCTCGTACGACCTCTGAACTTAACCAATCACAAACGGCTAAAAACATGACCTTCCTAACTCAATAAGGTATTGTCCAGTCCAAGGTCATAGGCTAAAAGATGACCAATAACTGAAACGACACCTCTGAACCGAAGCCAAACCTGCTGTCCAATAATATACAGCAGCAGCTCTTGTGATTTCGTGTTTCGTTTTCGAGACTTTCGGCCATTGGGGTTTGAACCACTGATGAGAGCCTCTTACCAGCATCTTAAGGTGTGATTTGAACCATGGCTAAGGGCCCTAGGCCAACCACAATCCAAGCCAACACCTACGACAAGCTCGAGGCCCCCACCTGAGAACACATGCTGAACCGTGGGGGGTGTAGCTTATTTTGCTGTCAAATGAAGGATCCAATGGTTATGAGGTTAACCATGGTCCATGCTAGACATGCTAAGGTATTGTGTGTGTGATGGCTAAGGGCTATAAGCCAACCACAACCCACCTAAAACAACAAACCGAAAGACAACTCACACAGCAAAATCAGAAATTGAAAAACCGATGGGGCCCTGTTCTTGTTTGTTTTAAAAACAGATGGGAACGTGAACCAAGCCATGAATGGTCATCTTGGTCACGTCCTAGACATGTCAAGGAGGGGTTCTAACCATGGCTACAGCCACTAGGGCAGCCAAGGTCCGAACTCTCCCTTAGACACCCAACAGGAAATCGAAACACAAAAAGTTGCACTATGGGAGTTGCTGTCCATTTCATCTTGCTTGTGGGGAGGGGACTCAAACCGATGTACCATCACCTCCCTTACAAATCCTAGTACATGCCTAGATGCAGCCTTGAATGCCTGGAATCGAGCCATCCCTTGCAATCACAAAAACGCTCCAAAACCATGAAGAACAAGTGAGAGCCGAAAACAATCTGCACATGATTTTCGAAAATTGCTACCATGATTTCGGTTTTTCTGAATGAAATATTATCATAATATGGTTTAAAAATATGTATATGACTTGATTGAAGAGCAAGGGATAATATAAACATGCCTTGGATTTGTTTGAAACGAAAACAAATCAATACGACGACGCGGTGCGGCGGAGACGAAGTTGCTTTTCTTACTAGTTTTATCTCTTTTTTCTCCCTAGCTTCTCATGATTTTTGAGAGGTCTAGCTACTGATATTTTTGAAGAAAGGGAGAGAAGAATGTCTAGGGAAATGAATGGGGAACTTGCAAAATATTTGGGAGATAGAATGACAATATAGAAACTTTTCTATCCTTGAGTTGAGAGATAAGGGAAATGATTTGATTTGAGGAGATATGGGGGATGAGATGGCTGAAAATTTCATTCAAAATAAGGTAGAAAAATTACTTAATTAATAATTAGTGAAGATTAAATGTGATGGAATTATCTCCCAAGAAAAGATAAGGAAATGAATTAAAGATGGAGAGTTGTCAAATATTTTAAATCTAACAAAGGAGGTGGCCGAAAATTCTCTTGTCAAATAAGGGTAGGAATATTGCTTAAATCATTAATTATTGTTGATTAAAAATGAAGGGATTATCTACCAAGAATGGATATTGAAGGGATTCAAAACACAAAATTAATCCTTCAATTGGGTGATCGAAATTCACTAAACAAATGGAGAGAGAAAAAATTGCTTAATTATTGAATTTTAACTCATTAAAGTTTTAAACACTAATTATATATTTTAATGAAATAATAAATTTAATTTATGATAGTAATTTTCTTGTATGCATTGCTGAATCTTTAAAATAAATTACCAATATATTAAGTTACAATTTCTTAAACAAAATAAGCCTAGATTAACTTATCTCAATTGGTCACATATTTTAATTTAGGCTTTTAATTAAATTATTGGACATAAAAGAATTATTTACTACTCTAATTAATTAGATAATTCCTTAAACATTCTTTTATATTAAAATAAATTATTCTTTATCTTAAATTAAGTCTAGGAATATTTTTTATTATTAAAATTTATCTCATTACTCCAACTCCAGTCCGGCCGCGCTTATTTAACTGAAAAGATAAAACTATACTCCTGTGATTTAAAATAAATAATCAAGACTAAATAACTTTAAAATACCTTAAATAATAACGAAATCATTTTTAATTTAAATACTAGAAATTATGCATGGCTTATACGTAGTCTGATTTAACGGGTTCTACAACTCTCCCCCATTTAAGAGAGATTTCGTCCTCGAAATTAAAACTCACCGAATAACTCAGAATATCGACTCCTCATCTCTGGCTCAGACTCCCACGTAGCTTTCTCCTCTGAATGATTAAGCCATTTGACTTTCACTCGCTTAACCAGTTTGTTACGAAGCTTCTTCTCCTGTCTGTCTAAGATTTGCACTTGTCTCTCTACATAAGACAGGTTCGGGGTGAGCTGCAACGGTTCAAAATTCAAGACATGCGAAGGATTTGTCATACTCTTCCTCAGCATAGAGACGTGGAACACATTGTGTACTCCGGCCAGATTCGGCGGAAGATCAACATGATAAGCAAACGTCCAAACCCTGTCGAGAATCTCAAAGGGTCCGATGAATCTCGGACTGAGCTTTCCTTTCTTCCCGAACCGCATGACACCTTTCATAGGTGCTACCTTCACAAAAACATGGTCGCCAACGGAAAACTCTAGATCTCTCCTCCTCTGATCCGTATAGCTTTTCTGTCGACTCTGAGTAGTCATCATCCTATCACGGATCTTGACTGCTACATCGGCAGCCTGCTGAATAATCTCCGGACCCAATTCTGATCTCTCCCCTACTTCATCCCAATGAACAGGCGATCTGCACTTACGACCATACAGTGATTCATACTGAGCCATACCTATAGACGACTGAAAGCTGTTGTTATAGGTGAACTCTACCGATGGCAAATTCGACTTCCAACTCCCTGAGAAATCGATGACACAAGCACGGAGAAGATCCTCTAAAATCTGGATAACTCTCTCTAATTGCCCATCTGTCTGAGGGTGGAAAGCTGTGCTAAACAACCACTTCATACCCACTGCTGAATGCAGACTCTTCCAAAATGCGGAAGTGAATCTAGGATCTCGACAGATACTATAGAAACGGGAATGCCATGAAGTCTGACTATCTCTCGAATATACAACTCTGCATACTGAATCATGGTGAAAGTCATCTTGATAGGAAAGAAGTACGCTGATTTGGTAAGACGATCAACAATCACCTAGATAGCATTTGATCCTCTGACTGAATTCGGCAAACCGAGCACGAAGTCCATGGTAACATTCTCCCACTTCCACTCGAGGATAAGAAGAGGCTTGAGCAGACCTGCTGGTCTCTGATGCTCCGCCTTCATTAGCTGACATGTCAGACACTCAGACACAAAACGTCTGATATACTTCTTCATTCCGGGCCACCAATACAATAACTGCAGATCCTTGTACATCTTCGTACTCCTAGGGTGAATAGAGTACGGCGACATGTGGGCCTCGGATAAAATATCTGTTTGGATAGAATCACTGCTAGGAACCCACATTCTATCTCGATATCTCACAATACCGTCGCTAACTGTATACAAGATATTGCCCTTGGCCTCATCTCTCTGCTTCCACTTTCCCAACTGCTCATCTGCTGACTGACCACTGCGGATACGGTCTAGAAGGGAAGACTGAATCGTCAAAGTAGATAGGCGTGGAACTCTACCTCGAGGATAAGTCTCTAGGTCAAACCTCTGAATCTCAAACTGAAGAGGTCTCAGAATCGTCATATGAGCCATCACTGTGACTTTCCTGCTCAGTGCATCTGCAACTACATTAGCCTTGCCCGGGTGGTAGCTAATGTCACAGTCATAGTCCTTCACTAGCTCCAACCAACGCCTCTGACGTATATTCAACTATTTCTACGTAAAGAAGTACTTGAGGCTCTTATGGTCGCTAAAGATCTGACACTTCTCTCCGTACAAATAATGCCTCCAAATCTTCAAGGCAAATACGACGGCTGCCAACTCTAGATCGTGGGTATGGTAATTCTTCTCATGGATTTTCAACTGACGAGAAGCATACACTATCACCTTCCCACGCTGCATCAGCACTGCACCTAAACCGAGCTTCGAAGCATCGGTATACAAAACAAAGTCTCCAGGCCCTGACGGCATGGCCAAAACTGTTGTTGAGATAAGAGCTTGCTTCAAAGTATCGAAGCTCATCTGACACTCATCGCTCTACGCGTACTTAGCATTCTTCTTTGTCAATGACGTGAGTGGAACTGCGATATAGGAGAATCCCTGAATAAACTTCCGATAGTATCCTGCTAGCCCAAGGAAACTACGGATCTCTGATGCATTCTGCGGCACAACCCAATCTCTGACTGCTGCAACTTTCGCTGGGTCTACCTCAATCCCGCTGTTGGAAACAATGTTGCCTAAGAACGCCACCTTCTCTAACCAGAATTCGCACTTACTGAACTTTGCGAATAACTTGTGCTTTTGCAAGGTCTGCAAAACTGTTGTCAAATGTCTACTATGATCCTCTTGATTCTTTGAGTAGACGAGAATGTCATCTATGAATACTATCACGAACTGATCAAGATACGGCTGAAATACGCGATTCATGAGATCCATGAAGATCGCTGGCGCATTCGTCAAACCGAACAACATCACAAGGAACTCGAAGTGGCCATAACGAGTCCTAAAAGCAGTCTTGAGAACATCGGAGTCCTTCACCCTCAACTGGTGATAACCAGAACGCAGATCAATCTTTGAGAAAGCCGAGGCTCCCTGCAACTGGTCAAATAAATCTTCAATCCTCGGAAGTGGGTATTTGTTCTTCACTGTAACCCTGTTCAACTCCCGGTAATCAATGCAGAGCCTCATAGAACCATCCTTATTCTTCACAAATAAGACTGGCGCGCCCTATGGTGAAAAACTCAGGCGAATGAACTCCTTGTCAAGAAGCTCCTGAATCTGCTTCTTAAGTTCTGCCATCTCTGTCGGTGCTAAACGGTACGGTGCTTTAGAGATCGGTGCGATACCTGGCATAAGCTCAATAGAAAACTCCACCTCTCTCACAGGTGGCAAACCAGAGACGTCATCAGGAAAAACGTCTAGAAAATCCCTAACAATTGGGACATCGGAGGCTGACTGACTGGGTGGTTCGGGAACAGACACAAAAGTCACTAAGAACGCTCGACACCCTCTATGCATGAGCTTCCTAGCCTGAACACAAGATATCAAACGCGGTAAATGAAAGTACCTCTCTGGCTCAAATAAGAACTGCTCCATCCCAGGCGGTCGGACTAGAACAGATCTACGCTGAAATTCGATCAAAACCCTGTTCCTTAGTAGCCAGTCCATACCCAGAATGATATCAAACTCTGGCATCGGAAAAACGATAAGATCTGCATAAACAAGATTGCCATGAAGCTCGAGGTCTATGTTTCGGATCAAATTAGTAGCTGCCATCTCCTCTCCCGAAGCCAGTACTACTGAATAGGCTATATCTAGCCCAATGGTCTTGACCTTGAGAAAATTGGCAAGTGTCTCCGAAATGAACGAATGAGTAGCCCCTGAATCTATCAAGGCTTTCGTAGGTGAACCAGCTATAAAAATTCTCCCTGAAAGATTGGAACACTAAGCTGAACCCAATAGTTACAAGAACTAAACTTATAGACATGCGAAGGCCAGAGTTCTTCTAAACTAAATCCCCGAAAATAACACTGATTAGAGCATGCAATCCTATCAAAATTTCTAAGTTCAAAATCTCAACCCCAAAACTTAAATTCCCAAATAAAAACTTAAAACTTAAAGGTACCTGTCATGAGCATGGTCTCCGGGTTCGTCTCCGCTGCATGGAGAGCAAAACCTCTGCCCTAGGTAGGCAGACTCCCCTGCAGGCATTGCTGCAGCAAGTGATCTGGACTACCACACTTGTAACACTTCCCTGATCCATACATACACGCTCCAGCATGGCGGAGTGTGCATCTAGGACAGACTGTGTGCTCAAAAGTCCTCGGGACTGCGCATCCCCGCTGCTGCTGTTGTCCTCTGTTTCTAGGTGGGCCGTGAAAAGGACTCTTACTCAGGGGCTGTTGCTGAGGAAGAGGGCGGCGCGGTACTTGGACTGGTCGCTTGCCCTGTCGATCTCTCTCAATGTCATTCAGATCCTGCTCTGCAACTAGAACTCTGGAGACATCGACGTCATAGGTAGTAGGGCCAGTCACCCTAACATCACGACGCAAGATCGGCCGTAGACCATCCAGAAACTGTCTCAACTTGGCCCCAGCATCATTGGCAATTAGGGGAACAAAATGGCAACCCCTCTGAAACTTACGGATGAACTCCGTAACAGTCATATCTCCCTGCCTCTGTAAAGCGTGTCCAGCTCAAAGTAGCCACATTCAAGGCTACAGATGGTCCTTCCCACCATAAGCGAGCGTCTCCTCCCAACAGATAGGTCACACAACGAACTCGTTCCTCATCTCCAAGCCCCATGAACTCGAAGATAACCTCGAGGGACTTAATCCAGCCCTCAGCAATCATGGGATTTGTCGTCCCTGAGTGCTCCTTCAGTCTCATCTTCATGAACCGCTCATAGGTAGCCTCAGGCCCCGTCGGCCTGGCTGCCCAAGTATTGTTCCCCGCAAACTGTGCGAAGAACCGCGTCATCCCAGCTAGCATATGGGCGTTCATGTCCGGTGGAGGGGGCGGTGGTAAATCTCCTTCCTGCCTACGCTCCTCACCATCCTCATGACGATGCTCATCGTCTCTCGTGCGCTCAAGATTGCGTCTAGGAGGCATACTGTTCCATACATAACCATACGTAACCAACATGCATAATTCTATGATTTATTTAAATTTAATAAATACTGCCTAATAATAATCTTGACATAAAATATTTCATGAAAACACGCTGTTAAAATATTTCATGCTTTAAACAAAATGCGTAAACGTAAAACTTACAGACCGAGGACGTGACTTCGTGAGCTTCTCGAGATCAGTAATAGCACAACCCTTTACAAGAACATAGGCTCTGATACCAACTGTAGAGGCCCGTATTTCGTATTTGATAATTTGCGGAATTATTTAAAATATTTCTCTTTAAATAAATAAAATGCCTCATTCGTAAAATAAACTGATAAAAGATTTAATATTTAAAGTAGCAGCGGAAGTAAATAATGTATTCAAAACAACAACTTAAAATAATTCAACAAAATAAAAGTGAGTTTTGAATAAAAATAGTAAGTGCTGAAAATGAGGTCTTCGGGTTCCTACTATTGCCAACCCAAGCTCGCTCACTTGTCCCCGCCCCCAGTTCCAACCTCATCAGTACCTACAACAATCAAGTCTAGTGAGTCTAAAGACCCAGCATGCATATATCATGAATAAAAAGTAAAATTTATCATAAAATTTCATGCCATGTAAAGATATCATATCGTAGTGCGTAACGTAAAAATCGTGTCATGAATAATTATAAAAACGTGCATAACTGAAAATTCGTACGTAAAATGCTTGCTCAATAGAGCCCTGTCATAAAATAGAATATCATGATTTTCTGTTGAGATATTGTTCTACGCAAGTGGCCCATAACATGAACCGAATCGTCTGATCAGACTAAACCACAGTATACTGGGCGGTAGAGATCATCACAGCCCTTGGACTGGATATCCGTACCCATACATGAACATGAACCGGTCGTGAGTCACCGGGTGAAGTAATAATCCCATAAGCTGCAATCTCATGAGCGTGAGGTGGCCACAAGACATATCGCATATATCTCAAAAATAAACTTTTATATTTTATGCACGTAATATAATTATTATCCTATTTTATTTTACCAATTGAGTTGTATCGTTCCAGGCTCGCTGCAGCCTAATTATAACGTGAGTAATTTGCAAACAAACTCAACTCGACCAACATATCATAACCGCACCAAAAATGAGACAATTATGCCCAACAAACTTAGTATCTAAACATGACTCCGTACCAACCCGAACCAACATCGAACCATCATTTAGTCATGGCCAAAATACGCCTCACATGATGACATAATGCTCCTAAAAATTGTAAAACTATAAATTTGGTGAAAGGAGGCCAAAAACATGAAACGCTCTTTCGAGAGTCACTTTGACACATTGCACCGTAAATTCTCGTACGACCTCTGAACTTAACCAATCACAAACGACTAAAAACATGACCTTCCTAACTCAATAACGTATTGTCCAGTCCAAGGCCATAGGCTAAAAGACGACCAATAACTGAAACGACACCTCTGAACCGAAGCCAAACCTGTTGTCCAATAATATACAGCAGCAGCTCTTGTGCTTTCGTTTTTCGTTTTCTAGACTATCGGCCATTGGGGTTTTAACTACCAACCAGAGCCTCTTACCAACATCTTAAGGTGCGATTTGAACCATGGCTAAGGGCCCTAGGCCAACCACAATCCAAGCCAACACCTACGACAAACCCGAAGCCTCACCCGAGAACACATGCTGAACCATGGGGGGTGTAGCTTATTTTGCTGTCAAATGAAGCATCCAATGGTTATGAGGTTAACCATGGTCCATGCTAGACATGCTAAGTATTGTATGAGTCATGGCTAAGGGCTAGAATCCAACCACAACCCACCTAACACCACAAACCGAAAGACAACTCACACAGCAAAATCAGAAATTGAAAAACCGATGGGGCCCTGTTCTTGTTTGTTTTTAAAACCTATGGGAACGTGAACCAAACCATGAAAGGTCATATTTGTCACGTCCTAGGCATGTCAATGAGGGGTTCTAACCATGGCTACAGCCCCTAGGGCAGCCAAGGTCCGAACTCTCCCTTAGACACCCAACAGGAAATCGAAACACAAAAAGTTGCACTATGGGAGTTGCTGTCCATTTCGTCTTGCTTGTGGCGAGGGCACTCAAACCGATGGACCAGCACCTCCCTAACACATCCTAGTACATGCCTAGATGCAGCCTTGAATTCCTGGAATCGAGCCAACCCCTGCAATCACAAAAACGCTCCAAAACCGTGAAGAACAAGTGAGAGCCCAAAAAAATCTGCACATGATTTTCGAAAATTGCTGCCATGATTTCGGTTTTGCTGAATGAAATATGAACATAATATGGTTTAAAAATATTTATATGACTTGATTGAAGAGCAAGGGGTAATATAAACATGGCTTGGATTTGTTTGAAACGAAAACAAATCAATACAACGACGCGGCGGGGCGGAGACGGAGTTGCTTTTCTTACTAGTTTTCTCTCTTGTTTCTCCCTAGCTTCTCACGATTTTTGAGAGGTCTAGCTACTGATATTTTCTGAGAAAGGGAGAGAAGAAATTCTAGGGAAATGAATGGGGAAGTTGCTAAATATTTGGGAGATAGAACGGCAAGATAGAAACTTTTCTATCCTTGAGTTGAGAGATAAGAGAAATGATTTGATTTGAGGGAGATGTGGGGGATGAGATGGCCGAAAATTTAATCAAAATAAGGTAGAAAATTTTATTAATTAAAAATTATTGAAGATTAAATGTGATGGATTTATCTCCCAAGAAAAGATAAAAAAATAAATTAAAGATGGAGAGTTGCCAAATAATTTAAATCTAACAAAGGAGGTGGCAGAAAATTCTCTTGCCAAACAATGGTATGAATATTTATTAAATCATTAATTATTATTGATTTAAAATGAAGGGATTATCTACCAATAATGGATATGGAAGGGATTCAAAAATGGTGAGTTTTCAACACAAAATTAATCCTACAATGGGGTGACCGAAATTCACTAAACAAATGGAGGGAAAAAAATTTCTTAATTATGGAATTTTAACTAATTAAAGTTTTAAACACAAATTATGTATTTTAGTGAAATAATAACTTTAATTTAGGATAGTAATTTTCTTGTAGGCATAGTTAAATCTTTAAAATAAATTACCAACATGTTAAGTTACAATTTCTTAAATAAAATAAGCCTAGATTAACTTATCTCAATTGGTCACATATAAAAATTTAGGCTTTTAATTAAATAATTGGAAATAAAAGAATTATTTACTACTTAACTCTAATTAATTAAATAATTCCTTAAACATTCTTTTACATTAAAATAAATTATTCTTTATCTTAAATTAAGTCTAGGAATATTTTCTCATTATTAAAATTTATCTCATTACTCCAACTCCAGTCCGGCCTCACTTATTTAACTGAAAAGATAAAACTATATTCATGCGATTTAATATAAATAATCAAGATTAAATAACTTTAAAATGCCTTAAATAATAAAGAAATCATTTTTAATTTAAATACTATAAATTATGCATGGCTTATACGTAGTCTGATTTAACGGGTTCTACAAGAAGAAGTCTACGTCGAACAACCTCCAGTTTTTATTGATCATTTTTCACCTCATCATGTATTCAAATTACACAAAGCCCCGTATGGTTTAAAACATGCACTTAGAGCGTGTTATGACACTCTGTCACAATTCCTTATCAATCATGATTTTACAATTGGCAAAGTAGACAAGACCTTGTGCACTTTAGTCAAGAATAAACATATTATATTAGTGCAGATCTATGTGGATGACATTATTTTTGGGTCAAATAACCCCAAACTATGTGCAAAGTTTGCTAAGTTAATGCAGGATCAATTCGAAATGAGCATTATGGGAGAATTAACATTCTTCCTAGGATTGCAGATCAAACATATTGATACTGGTATTTTCATAAATCAAGCCAAGTATACTAAGGAGCTACTGAAAAAGTTTGGTATTGAAGCATGCTCTGCTGCTTCCACTCCAATGAGCTCATCTACCAAGCTTGATAAGGATGAAAGTGGAGTTCCAGTGGAAGTAACTCAGTATCGTGGTCTTATTGGCTCTCTATTGTATCTTACTGCTAGTAGACCTGATATTCAATTTGCTGTCTGAATTTGTGCAAGATTTCAATCTAATCCTAAGCAATCTCATTATATTGCTGCTAAATGTAATCTGAAGTACTTAAAGGGAACTCAAAATGTCGGCTTTTGGTATCCCAATGATACATCTTTCAATCTTATTGGATATTTAGATGCTGATTATGCATGTTGCAAACTAGACAGGAAAAACACAAGTGGTTTTTGTCAATTTCTTGGTGATAGGCTGATTTCCTGGTTTGTAAAAAGCATACTTCCATAGCTACGTCTACTACAGAAGAAGGATACCTTGCTGCTGTAAGTTGCCGCTCTCAAATACTATGGATGTAAAAACAAATCAAAGACTATAGAATTCAAGCCTCCGAATCACCTATCTTCTATGACAATACCACTGCCATTGCAATCACGCAAAATACAGTAAATCATTCCAGAACGAAGCACATCGAAATCAGACATCATTTTATAAGAGATCATGTGCAGAAGAAGGACATTCGTCTGGAATATGTTTCTACTGATTTACAAGCAACAAATATCTTTACTAAACCTCTGCCTGAGAATAAGTTTTCTTACTTTTGAAATATATTTGGTTTAATTGATTTAACTTGATTTTATTTATTTCATCATCTGGTTAAATATTATCAATTTTGTGTTACTGTACTAACTATGTTCTCTTTGCAGAAGAATAAAAAGACAATTTACAATAACTACTGGTATTTAATTAATCGAAACCAGGTTACTCGAGACAATTCAGACCTTACAGAATCTTTCCACTTAGATATCTAGTTGTTTAAATTATGACTCCTAATCTTTTTAAGGGACTCTGTGCTGGAAATCTTCTCGAGCAGATGCCATTCCTTCCAGAGCATCATCTGAAGCAGAACTCTTTCAGTAGCAAGCTCAGAAACTTGATCAACATCAAACTCCCATTTGTACTTTCTTGCTCTTGCCCTCTGAGCAGTAGTATAAGTCAAACCCTTCTGATACACATTCTGCAGCTCCTGCACTTTGAACCATATAGAAATGACCTTTATCCAGACATATTCCTCTATGGTTCTCTTCAAAGCTTCTAGATGTGGAAGTTTCTCTGGTGTTACCAAGACATGAGTGCTGCTACAGTCATAATAATTGCTTGAGTCCGACATATCGAATTATTGTTTTTCTTAACATTTGTTGTCATATTATTTATAGACATGTTGCATTTAATGGTGAATAAGTTGAAGAGTTTCAAGTCAACCGAACCGTTCTTCTGATTTAAACAGACTGAGTTTTTCTTACGCAATTTTTATCATCATTCATTCAATGAAAGCAGTAGATAAACAAAACATGTCAAAATGAGATTTTTCATTCATAAAACCAGAAGCATTACATTGAGTTTATCTACTACATTTGTTGATATCAGCAGCTTGAAGTACTTCTATGTTGCAAAGTACTTCAGCAGGAACTTATCTAAGGACTGCTGGGATCCCCTCGCTTTGCATGGTCATGGTTTGTGAAAGGGATTATTCTGCAGCTTAGTCCTAACAAAAACGAACAATCTAACTGATTGTTCATATTATAAACTGAGGATTTTCTTCCCAGTCTTCATATCTTAAAAAGGATGTCTTCAAACATCTGCTTACGAGAGGCTGGAAGTTGTCTTCGGAATTCCTCTGCTGATTCTGACTCTGGAGAAGACTCATTTGTTTTGATTTGATGAAAAGAGAATGACTTAGTTTGTAAATTTGCAGGTATTTATATATAGTCTCGGGAAGCTGAAGAGATGTCGATCTGACTACACGAATACCTAGATTCATCTATCTTTTCCTCAAAAATCGTATCTTCGCATTTATTAGTTGCATTGATTTAGGGGGAACACTATCTTAGTCAGACTAAGATTTTCGTGCTTTATCAGTAATAGATAGAATATTTGTCTTTTCGATAAAACAACGTGTCTACTGGTCTCATCAAAGTGCTGAAAATATTTCAGTACCCTGTTACTTCCAGCAGACGTTATCATAAAACGACAAATCTTCTTCTGATTATTTACAATAACCAATTGGACAGCCCGCTCTTTTCAAATCAATTTTTTTTATAAAAAAAATCATTAGTTTTGCTGACACCCCTTAACTTTTCAGATACTCAACCGCAAACATATTGACACGTGTCCTTATGTTTAACTGACGGGTGTACATTTTTGAATATTAACCGCCTCTTTCATCTCTTTTCATTTTTACGCTTCCAGTATTTTGATTATCGACTACTGCTTTCTCTTGCACTCATATTCTCATCGAATCCTCTTTACTTATAGAAATGACCGGAGCTTACATCTTGAATGCTTACCAAGTTAACTTTGCATCTGTCCTTACTATCAAGGATGAGAATCTTCTCAAGATGTTCTAAACTATTGAGAAATCAGGACTCAGAAAATTCTTGGAAGCACCTGTTGTGATATACAAAACTGCCCTTTTGGAGTTTTATACTAAGGCGACTGTGGAAGAAGAAAAATTCATGTATTCCCAGGGCAATGCATCTTTCTCTATTGATGCTGCTTTGCTTGGATCAACCTTCTTTCTCCCTTTTTCAGGGATCAATGAACTTTCTGAAATTTCCAAGGAAGAAATGTCTACTGCTCTACTGAATTTCTCAGCTTCTGGAGAAGAACTATCTCCGTCCTGTTTCAAGAAGCTGTTGAAGATGGAATTTCAAGTACTTGCTGATATTGTTGCCAAAGCGCTGTTAGTCAAAGCCGAAATGTTCGATCGGCTAACAAAACAAAAGGTTCAAGTAATGGTAGCCATCACCTCTAGATATAAGGTGGATTGGAGTCGTTTTTTTTTTCAAAATAATGAAGGAAATGGTGGTCAGGAGGAGTTTTGGTTTCGCTGTGCAGATCAGTCAAATGCTTAAGGATGCTGGTTTTGCTCTTACTTCTGATTTGGACCCTCGTACGTCACAATGGCAGATGCTGATAATGTGCTTGCGTTGAGGCAAAATCCAACCGTGGCTGAGTTTATTGCTTTGGAAAAGGAAATGGGAGATGCTCAAGCTTAGGCTCTAGCACCTCAGAAGAAAATTAAAAGAAAGAGAGTGGTTATCTCCACTGATTCTGATAAGACAGTTTCTGAAGAGTCTGCTGCTCCTATTCAACCATCTCTGCCACCTACTCCCAGCAAGAAGAAAGCTCGCACTGATCTTCGAATCAAGAAGACAATAGCCATCTCTGAGTTGGAAACTGTTCCGTTGAGACAAGTGTTTCCAGAAGCCGTCCCTACTGCACCACAAACATCCTCTGTTTCAAAACCAACTGCTAGTTCTGTTCCAACAACTTGTACTGCTTCAACTTTCAGACCCGTGTCTAGAGTTGTTATTCGTGAATCAACTACCGGGTATTCTGCTTTTCGACCTGTGATTACTGCCTCATCTTCAAGAAAAGGCAAGGGGAAACACATTGAAGAACCAAAATTTCAAAATGCCAAATCATCCGTCTCTACTGGTATTAATCTTCATTTGGAAGAAATTGAAATTCTGCAAATGAAGAAATGACTTTCTTTGATGAATGGCACAAGGAGAAGAAAGCTCGCACTGATCTTCGAATCAAGAAGACAACAGCCATCTCTGAGTTGGAAACTATTCCGTTGAGACAAGTGTTTCCAGAAGCCGTCCCTACTGCACCAAAAACCTCCTCTGTTTCAAAACCAACTGCTAGTTCTGTTCCAACAACTTGTACTGCTTCAACTTTCAGACCCGTGTCTGGAGTTGTTATTCGTGAATCAACTACCGGGTATTCTGCTTTTCGACCCGTGATTACTGCCTCATCTTCAAGAAAAGGCAAGGGGAAACACATTGAAGAACCAAAATTTCAAAATGCCAAATCATCCGTCTCTACTTGTATTAATCTTCTTTTGGAAGAAATTGAAATTCTGCAAATGAAGAAATGACTTTCTTTGATGAATGGCACAAGGTTCGGGTATTTCATCCACTCACGTTTTTCAAAACACCATGTACTTTTGGAAGAATGGTAAAATATGAGAGAAAGGTCTTTTAATTTGAAAAGACATAAAATGTGATTGAAGAGATGAGACGTTGCAGCTTCATTTTTTAGCAGGTTAAACGTCAGAAGCTGGAATAAGTATTAAAGACTCTTAAGTCTAATTTTGATGCATTAATTCCCACTGCTACTCAAGATCAAAACGTGATCCTTATATTGACTGACCATTTGTTAATAATGGATGAGCAACTTCTTGCTCAAGAATAGAATTTTGGAGATTCTGAACCATATTTAGTAGGCTTTATTCCAGATCTTGATCAGATTAAGCCAGTTGAGGAAAGAAATATAGCTCCTACAGAAGCTAAGGTTTCCAGTACTCCTGCATCTCTCAAGATGCCTACTCATTCCTCTTCTCTCATATCTGTTCGTGAACTGGCGTCAGTGGATGAAGTCTATCAATCTATCACTCGAGATGATTCTGCGATACCATACACAATTCGAGCTGATGAATCAGTTCAACCAATAGTCCAATTAGCAGATCAACCCCAGGAATAATCGCATGCTGCCCAATCTCCCTCATTTCCAAATTTGAAGATCTTCTCCACTGAACATCAAGATGAGATGGTCGCGATCTTGAATGATCCGATTCAACCCGCTGAACAGTTGGAGGCCATGGAAGTCGTTCAATCAGAAGAAAGCACACTTCCTGTAAGTTCTTCTGTTATTGAATAAGCTGCTGTTGAAACCGTTGCTGCTGAGCAATCTACTGTTAATGACAGACTCTCTACTGCACCATCTACTGCTATCTTTACTGCTTCTACTGATCCTATCTCTTCTACTGCATTAGTTGTTGTTCCTGGTGACTCACCCTCTCAAATTTCTCACATTGTGCATCTCGCTGAAATTAGAGAACGAATGCGTGAAAGTAGCAAATCCCTAGAAGAAGATCAATTCAACCTTGAATTTGAGATTACTCATCTTAAAAGGACTATTGACAGCCTCTCAGAGACTGTCAAGCATTTATCTCATGCCCATGCTGGTGAAGTCTACGCCACCACCAATTTCAGAGAACGAGTCATGAAGTATGTCAGCAATACCGCAGAGTAGTTGGCAAAAATTGAGGTTGACACTCAACTCTTCAGGAATCATTATTACACTTACTGGACAACTGGATCTCTTACTCACTCGTGCTCATATTGCTGATGCCAAAAAGGGGGAACAGAAGTCTTGATGGAAGCACAAGGAAGAAGATCAGAAGAAGGAAGGATTGGAGAAAATCAAGCAGAACCATCCCTCATAAATCAAGATCCTCAGGATGAGGAAACTCTGTTCCGAGATATTGGAACAGATGACTAGGATCTCTTAGTGTTTAACAAACTCTGATCAAACTGCTTATTTACTTATTAATCATGTAGTTTTAGTTGCTATCTGCTTTATTATTCATTGTTGCTAACTTCCAGGTTTTGGCATCACCGCAAAGGGAGAAATTGTTAGGACTATTTTATTGTGGTGAAGAGAATCAAAACCAGTAGGAATAACACCAACCAGAAGATAATGCAAAGCAGTAGCTCTTGACTCGCTTTACCAGAAGCAGTACTTTAGTTATTGTTCAACGGCTTAGTATAACAGTAGCAGAACTTAGCCTTACTGGATCAGTACTTAACGGCATTTCACTCAATCGTTCCTATCTTAAATGTTACCGTTAATTTACCTATTACCAAGCATTAATTGCATCATTAATTGCTGTACGAAGTCATTTAATTCGCTTTACCCATTTTGTTTGGTAAGTAACAAGACTGATTGTGTTGAAAGCTTTTTGCAGGATCCTTTTAAGGAATAAAGTTGTTTCTTTCAGAAATCAAAAGAGCCGTTTTTGATTATAGACGTTGCATTCAATTTATCTTTATATAAAGATCAAAACCATTTAGAGAACATCGCTGATCATTTTATCTATCCAACACTACATTGAACAACCGTGAACTAATCATCTTCTAAGCTCAAACTCGCAAAAAAGCAGTACACACTTCATATTATACATCTCATCTTTGGAGATTATTTTGTTCTGCTATTTCTTCATCTCTTCAAGCAAAACACTTTTACTATATTTCGAAGAAGAGTTTGTAAAACTAGAAAAGAGTCTTTTCCAGAACCTTGTTGTATTTAAATTTTGTGTTGAGTTACTAAGAGTTTCAGTAGGAAAAAGATAAGCCCACTAAAGTGGGTGTGTACAAGTGTGTACTGTAAAAACCAAAGTCTTTTAGTGATATCTTCTGGAAACAGAAGAAGGGGAGACGTAGAAGATTTTATCTTCGAACTTCCAGAAACAACCACTATTTTATTGCCTACTGTTATTACTATTTTCAACCTACTCCATTGAATCGTTTCCGCACTTACTTTTGTGATCTGCTGGACTTAGACTCGAACAAGAACAGCTACAATATTTAACATGATTCTAGCATCCTTTGTAAAAATTATCATCAAAGGAAAAGATTTTATTCACCCCCCTCTAAACTCTTCATCGATCCCCAACATAACTTTTATTTTCCGCAACTAACTTTTAATTACCGCAACTAACTTTTAGTTTACCGCAACTAACTTATTAAATCATATATTTCATTTAGGCAATAGCGTGGCTCTGCCGGTTGTTCTAAACGACATATAATGATTTAATTAAACATTTACTTTACGCAATTATATATTTGTATATTTATATATATAATCATATGTACCATATATAAAATATCGGTTAATTGGGTATTTTCTATAGTGGGAACTATATTATATTATGTGTGTGTTTAAATATTTAATTTTCTTGGAACCGTTATTTATGGTGTTTTCCTTTGTTGTACTTTTAGTTAAAAAATATTACATAAACCAAGAATAAATCCTTGAGCCTTGACAAAATTTATAATTTGTTAACTTCATTCTTGCATTTGGTAAGTTATAAATTAATAAATTTAAACTTAAAATAACTCTCTCTAGATTGATCTTGTACTTACAAAATATATTACTTGCAGAAAACCTACACTTGGGTGAATTATAATTTAACTAGTAGCATCTGCACATCTTGGTAAACTTCAGATTTTTTGAGAGCATCAATTGCAAAGAACCTGGCTAGATTCAATGTGGTGAGATAGAAGAACATCTTATGTTAACACCTTTCGAAATTTGAGCCGTCGAATCTCTCCACCTTGTCAGCATGGCTTACATGCATTGTCGTATAATTTAATCATTTGAATCAGTAGCCATATTTGGGGAAAATGATTGCAACCAGTATATCGGATCTGTTTTATGATTGTTAGCCAAATTGGTAAAATCTGAAATATGAATACATCAGTTACATAGCAGTAACCAAAAAAATTATGATCTAACACATACAGAGAACTAAACGAAATCAATATGCTATGGGAAGTATAAATATCATAAATTTAAAACAACAAGAAACAGTAAACCAAACCGTGGCTTGTAACAAGTATACTTTTATTAAAACAGATTTGTAGCGAGATAGCACATATCACTACACCAGATAACTGAAAAAATACCTAAACTTTATCAGCAGTTTGCGTAGAACACCAGGAGAAAAAGCGAAAGAAAACAGAAGAGATGGATGGATTGATTTTAGGCAAGTCTTCGAAGTCTTGGGGCAGCCTCTATTATATTGGCATATGTTATCCATACATACAGCCATATGCGTTAACGAAAGCCCAAGGGTTGGCTAGCTGACGCACCAAAGGTCGGGCAACTGAAAAACCAACAATTATGCAAATGCAAAGTCTCATCCAGATGAATCCACACCCATCTTGAATGAATTTCAAAAAATAAAATAGCAAAGCTACCTATCTTGAATGAATTTCAAAAAATAAAATAGCAAAAGCTAGGTAAACCTTGGTGGGCAGTTTTTCCTTGATAGTGCAAAGTCTCATCCAGATGAATCCACACCCGTCTTGAATGAATGTCTAAAAATAAAATAGCAAAATCTAGGCGAACCTTGGTGGGCAGTTTTTCCTTGATAGGTCTGATATTCGATTCACCGAGTTCGCGCTCGTACGCTTGCACACAAGTCAAAGTTTTTTCCGATGCAAATCAGGTCCTTGATTTGCACCCCTGCACAAGCACGGCAAGCGTGTGCGAGATAGAGCATATTCACCAATAATTCCTATAACTTTATAAAGTGTAACTGTAAGGTCCAAAAATACGTAATCCAACTGCATGCAAATCTAGGAAAATTCCTAATTAAATAAATTTAATTGCATTAGTTAAATGTTTTAAGCATGTTTACATGTTTAAAATATGATTTTCTATTAGAATGCGCAAAACTATGTTTTTAAAGGTTATTCGAGGAGGGACCGAGGAACATAGACCAGAGACTGTAAAAGGAATTTTTTTTATTAAATGATTATTTTTAATTATTTAATATATAGTACATTTAATGTATGATTTTTGAAAATGATGATCGATTTTGGACAAAAACAATGAATTTTGGAGGCTTGGTTATTATTTTCGAAAACTTTCTTAAACAAAATAATTTTCTTGCCTTGTAATAGGTCTATTATACTAGGATTATTGGGCTTAAACTTCTACCATAGTATTTTACGTTAAAACTAGAGTTCCAAGCACTAATTAAATCACACAAAACTCACGCACACACCACCTAAAGACTCCTAGGTTTTTTCTCTTCAAATAACATACGCACACACGCACTTTCAAGACAATTCAAGACGATTTTTAGGAAGAAAACACAGCAAGGTCTCCCCGTCTGTCAGCCAACGTTTTTCGTGCCTATAATTGATTTTCGTGCGTGAAACACACAAAGGAACGCCTTAATCTTTCTTAACTCATCGTTCATATCATATTATGTGTGAAAATACATGGTTGCATGAAAAATATGTTACCCTCATTATATTTTCGTTTATTGAATTATACATGACAAAAGCTTAGGTTTTCATGCTTTTTATATCATGTTATTGATGCACAAGGGGGCTAACACGTTATGGATATTAGGAGGGCCAATTTTAAGAGGGTTTAGAGACTCCTAGATGCAAGGTTAAGGGCTGGAAAAGAAAGATGGAAGGGCTGAACTTTTTGGAGACAAAAGGCGAAGGGCTTGCGGTTTTTTTTATTAAAAAAAAGGAGGTCGTGCAGAGTGATTTCCAGGCGAGAGGCTGGGCATGTGAGGGTCCTAGCATCAAGCCATGATGGTCGACACATGGCTGGAGTGGATAGGAAAGGTAGGCTCATGGTTTGGCCGCACAAGACTACATCGCGCGCAAGGAGTTGTTTGTTCACGCACTCGTACCTGGGCTGTAGAGGTTGGTATAGTGTCCAGTCTAGGTCCTATGATGGTTGGTTAGGGGTTTTTCACGTTGGTCAAGGCCTAGTGTCGAAGGAACGCATGTCTTGTTAGGGGTTAGGGTTTTCGAACAAGGGCAAAAAAGTTCAATAGGTCTCTAAGGTTTTCTAAGGGTTTTTGATGGCTTGAATTGTGTTGAAAAAGGGTTGGTTAGGTGTTAATAAGCTATGGTTAAATTTTGGTGAAGTTTGGTTAAGTTTCGAGTTGATTCGGGTTAAAAACGGTATTTTGGTTCAAGTTTTAAAACGAATTACGAATTTAGTCGAGGAGCTTAAGTTTACATCTAAGAAATGTTTATGGGTGAACTTTAAAGTGTTATGGTAAGTTTGGATGGATTTAGGTCATCGTTTAAGGTCCTATAAACTGGGAAAGTTAGGGTTTCAAGGGCAAAACGGTTATTTGACACCTAAAAATGTTGGAATTCCTGGAAATGTCCTGAATACAGTAACAAATGTTAAAATACATATTTTTAAATATTATGTAAAGTTATGATGAAATTGTAAAATGTTAAAGAATAAGTTGCATGCTTGGTTTCAAGAAAATGTTATACGCGTGGATTTTTATAAGGGATGGATATGATAAAATATTTTGAATAGGTGATTTGATTGTGACTAATACGAACACGAATACGAATACGAAGTGACACGATGACATGTAAGGCCAAGACTTAGTTGACGGGTGTGAGTGACGTTGATGTCCCTGCCGTCTAGTACCATGGTAATACGTAAGATTGATTAATCGACAACAACTGATACGAAAGTCACAATTAATGTTTTGAATTCATTTAAGGGAAAACGTATATGTATATGATGACATGAATGTATATGTATATGATGAAAGGAAAATTATATGATGAAAGAAAAGGTTTAAATTTATGCATGTCATGAAAAAGTTATTTTTATTAAAAGTTTTTTTACTTTTGAATGTGGATGTATACATATTTTTTGTTATTATGGTTAAGTCTTGCTAAGTCAATAGACTTACTAGATGTGAATGATGCATGTGAGGATTTTGATATTGAGACAAGAGGGTTGAATGACTGAACTGACTAGACGGATGGTACATTAACCCAAGGACCTATGCATTGCTAGTTTTCCGCACAATTATACTTTTACATGATTTTAAAGATTTGATGATTTTTTGAAGTAAGAGTGCTTTTGAGAGGTTTATGACATTTAAGCTATTTTTGAAAAAAATGATAGTTTTAGATTTGGTTTAATGATGACGATTTTATGTTTTGCACTGTATTTATGAATTTTTAAATAAAGGTTTGTTTACTTTAATGGTGTATATATATATATATATATATATATATATATATATATATATATATATATATATATATATATATATATATATTTATATATATATATATATAGACACACACATATGTGTGTTCGGCCGAAGCCTAAAAGATTTTTTTTAAAAAAAAATTAGTATATTTTTGTAGTGACCCGTTCCAGAATCACCTACTAATCAAGAACTAAGCATACAATCAACCTAATTAACAATAATCAGAGATAACAGCGGAAAAGTCAACAACAATACCGATTATACAACCCAATCGAAGTCTAGAATAACTCAAAAATAAAATATCCAATACAACCATATCGAATCAAAACAATACCGATAAACTAAACCAACCAGATACTCAACGTCCTCCTCCTGCTCCTCCTGAGCTGTCCAACCTGAGGCCTGCCCCGTGGGAATGGGGTGTCCAAGAATAAACAAAACCGAGGACGTGAGCGATAAGAACGCCCAGTACAAAAGTATGAGTATACAGACCTATATGAAATGCACATGCTATGATCATGATACCGGGGTAGTCAAGAAACAGGAGTCACAAAAGGATCTCAACAATGCTCAGTCTAGAGGCGCCAAGTGGATAGTGCCGCGCGGTCCAACCTCTGGGTCACTGCATCCACTACAAGACAGACGTGGACCTAAAATGTCCCGGACCACCGAAGCCCTCCCGACCCGTCGGCCACTGTGTACTCTCGGTGTCCATGCGTCCACAAGACAGGGCTGAGCGGTCCCAAGATATAGCTTATCTCGAAAGAGATACAGCTCAACAGTAAAGGCTATCTCGAAGGAGATACGGCTCAACATGATATGCAATATGCATCATAACTCGTGACATAATAGCATGCATCATATGACATATAACAATGCAGCAAATACTCATGCAACACATATATGAATGTATACTCAACCAGGATATCTCGGATAGTACTTTCGTACCTCTATCACAGCAATCCTAATCCACTGGAACCACCAGACAACAGGTCTAATCCAAGCCTATTCATCAAGTGAAAACCATCACTAAACTTATCTACCAGACTTAACTAGATAATCCTGAGATAAATACTGATAAAATTCCAAACCTTCGTCCGTCGCTAGCCCGCTGATGCCGCTAGCTCCCAACTAGAGCACAGCTCTGCTACAAGACCAGCAGCTCCCCGCTAGTGCCCAAATCTCTGAACAAGACTAGAACCTGTCAGAAACGACTGAAATGCTATGGAATTCTCTGAATTGGCGAGTCAAAATGAGGAAATCCGACCACTATTTATAGGTCATGTTCGGATCGTCCGAACCCTCTTCGGAACGTCCGAACTCTTACGTGTCCATCAGCTCTTGACAGCTCATGATCGGATCCTCCGATCATACACTTCGGACCGTCCGAACATGCACGTGTCCAGCTGCTCTTGACACCTCATGATCGGATCCATCGAACTCACTTCGGACCTTCCGACCTCTTCGTTGTTACCGAACCATCTTCGGTCCGTCCGATCATGACCACGGTCAAAATTACACATTAAACCTTCTTAATCACCAATACTCCGTTAATTACCCAATTTGGAATTCGGGCTACTACATTCTCCCCCCCTTAAAACGATTTCGTCCTCGAAATCTAGGCAAGAGAATAAAACACCATTGTAATATACTGCAAATATTCTTCATTACAACTGTATAACAATTACATCCCAGGCTGATCTTGGTTCAGCGCAAAAACCTGACCTTGGGCACGAGGTCGAATATTCGAACTATCCACTGCCTGACCCTGTCTCCTCTGCTGAACAGTCGTCTGGGATCCAGAACCAGATCCTGCTCCACCTCGCAACTGAGGAAAATTCTTCTTGAGATGACCCATCTCTCCGCACTGAAAACAAGCTCCTGCGGCTACTCGGCATTGCTCCGATGGATGGTTCTTCCCACAATGCACACAAGCATCCTTCTTCTCACCAAAGCGAACATCACCGCTAGACCTTGATCCAGATCCAGAAGAAGAAGAACCTGACTTCTTGAAAGACTGAGGTCGAGGGCTCAAAGTATGCGAAGGTCTAGAAGAAAAAATAGCCCTACCACGCTGGAGACTGATCTCTGCCTGGCGACACCGGTTCACCAACCCATCGTAAGAAGTAGGATTATCACAGACAGTGACTCGATCAAAGATCTCCTGGTTAAGGCCCTGAAGGAAATGATCGTACTTGGCTTCAGAACTGCCACTGATATGAGGAGCGAAGGGTAACAACTCAAAGAATTTCTGCTGATACTCATCAACAGACATACTACCCTGCTTCAGATTCAGGAGCTCAATCGTCTTGGCCTGGCGAAGGGCTGGAGGAAAGTACAGCTGCATGAACGCTGCACGGAAATCGACCCAAGTCGCTCTACCCTGCGACTGAACTATCGGCGCAGAAGTCGATCGCCACCACTTGCGAGCACGGCCCTCGAGAAGAAAACTAAGGGTCTCCATCTTCTGCTCATCGGTGCACTGGAATGCGCGGAAACAACTCTCCATGCGCTCTAACCAATCCTCCGCATCATCGGGAGTCTCACCGCCAACTAAAGGCTTAGGCCCCATCTGAATGAAACGATGCAAATCAAAACGCCTAGGACCATCCCGACGATGACGATGCTCACGATGACGTCTATGATCGTCCTGATCACCCCATCGACCTACACTCCCCTGACTACTCCCGTCACCAAAGTGGTCAGCCATTGCTACAACATAGAATGGAGAAACTAGTAAATTGGTCAACGGAATTCCCAAAACAGAAATCTATATCCCAAAATCGTACGCATGCTCTGATACCATAAATGTAGTGACCCGTTCCAGAATCACCTACTAATCAAGAACTAAGCATACAATCAACCTAATTAACAATAATCAGAGATAACAGCGGAAAAGTCAACAACAATACCGATTATACAACCCAATCGAAGTCTAGAATAACTCAAAAATAAAATATCCAATACAACCATATCGAATCAAAACAATACCGATAAACTAAACCAACCAGATACTCAACGTCCTCCTCCTGCTCCTCCTGAGCTGTCCAACCTGAGGCCTGCCCCGTGGGAATGGGGTGTCCAAGAATAAACAAAACCGAGGACGTGAGCGATAAGAACGCCCAGTACAAAAGTATGAGTATACAGACCTATATGAAATGCACATGCTATGATCATGATACCGGGGTAGTCAAGAAACAGGAGTCACAAAAGGATCTCAACAATGCTCAGTCTAGAGGCGCCAAGTGGATAGTGCCGCGCGGTCCAACCTCTGGGTCACTGCATCCACTACAAGACAGACGTGGACCTAAAATGTCCCGGACCACCGAAGCCCTCCCGACCCGTCGGCCACTGTGTACTCTCGGTGTCCATGCGTCCACAAGACAGGGCTGAGCGGTCCCAAGATATAGCTTATCTCGAAAGAGATACAGCTCAACAGTAAAGGCTATCTCGAAGGAGATACGGCTCAACATGATATGCAATATGCATCATAACTCGTGACATAATAGCATGCATCATATGACATATAACAATGCAGCAAATACTCATGCAACACATATATGAATGTATACTCAACCAGGATATCTCGGATAGTACTTTCGTACCTCTATCACAGCAATCCTAATCCACTGGAACCACCAGACAACAGGTCTAATCCAAGCCTATTCATCAAGTGAAAACCATCACTAAACTTATCTACCAGACTTAACTAGATAATCCTGAGATAAATACTGATAAAATTCCAAACTTTCGTCCGTCGCTAGCCCGCTGATGCCGCTAGCTCCCAACTAGAGCACAGCTCTGCTACAAGACCAGCAGCTCCCCGCTAGTGCCCAAATCTCTGAACAAGACTAGAACCTGTCAGAAACGACTGAAATGCTATGGAATTCTCTGAATTGGCGAGTCAAAATGAGGAAATCCGACCACTATTTATAGGCCATGTTCGGATCGTCCGAACCCTCTTCGGAACGTCCGAACTCTTACGTGTCCATCAGCTCTTGACAGCTCATGATCGGATCCTCCGATCATACACTTCGGACCGTCCGAACATGCACGTGTCCAGCTGCTCTTGACACCTCATGATCGGATCCATCGAACTCACTTCGGACCTTCCGACCTCTTCGTTGTTACCGAACCATCTTCGGTCCGTCCGATCATGACCACGGTCAAAATTACACATTAAACCTTCTTAATCACCAATACTCCGTTAATTACCCAATTTGGAATTCGGGCTACTACAATTTTAAAGTAAAAACGTTTCAGTAAATCAATAAAAGCTCACTAATGTCATCTTCATTTTCCAATGTGGACAAACTCACATCCACTTATCCAACATTCAGTACTCAAAATGAAAAGTCCATTAATATACAAAACCCAATAAATACAAATCTATAATATATATGATATATATTATCCAACATGAATATTAATTTATTCAAAAAAATACGAAGAAAGTCCGGAACTAAATTAATTAACTGGTTTTGCTGGAGTTTTCAATAAAGATTCATTTTTAAATAAACATGCTTAAGAAGGGTAAAAAGAATACTATCTTTTTTAATATTATGGGTCAACAACCTAAGGAAAATCCAAAACTGTAAAATTGAGAATCAATGCAAAATTGATTTTTTTTTATTTAAATATTAAATCGGTTTAAATGATTTTTTTTTTTATATAAAAAACGATCTCGGTATTTATAAAAATAAAATATAAATGTTCAAATTAATTTCACAAAATTTTTGAATTAATTCAATTCAATTGCTAATCTTGGTTTAACAAAAAATTTGCCCACCACTATTTAATAAAGTTTATTTCGCTCCTTGTATATTGTTTGTGAACACAATTTTTTGATAGTTTATGATATACTAAGGAATCTATCGTAATTAAAATTGTCATTGTTGATGATAACAAACCGTAACTGGTTGTTTGATTGTCCAATTGGTATATCATTTTTTTAACAGCTTCTCGTGGCGGATAATCATAAAAGGCTGGTTTTGGCTCGTGCTGGATTAATCTTCAATCAAGATGATGCATTCCATGTTAGCTGGATCCAACCGGACAATTTTCAGTCAGTTTTCTGTTTGTTCATCGAAATTGTTCTCAAATAAAACAGAGATCATTGCACCATTTTTCTCTTTCATGAATCAGAAATAAAAGAGTCTTTATTAGTTTATATGGCTAGTGTCCAATGTTCATTTACTGTTACATTCTACATTTGGAAAGAAGACAAGGACAATAGCAATAGAATATTTAGAAGAACTTTTAACGTTGGAGATTAAAAATCGAGAGTCGGTTCAACCCTAAAAAATTCAAGGTGGCCGAAATATTTTAGAGAGAGAGGAGAGTGATTTTCGAAAATTGTGTTCTCTTGGAGGCTAGGGTTTTTCGAAAAATTGTGTTTAACCATGAGCCTAATACAAATATATATAAACTTAGGGCACATTAATTAAATCAAACATGTAATGGGCTTAATCAATTAATTATTATAGTCCAACTTGTTTTAACTAATTAATTAATCTTTTAAAGTCCAATTAAGAACCTTAATAATATGTATGTTGTTCTTGTACTCCTACAATACCATTATACATATACCCATTACATTTAGTTTAAGTCCCTTATAAATTCAACATTTGAATTTAATATTAAATTATAAATTCAACTCCTCCAATTTATCACCTCCAAAATTTAATATTTAATAAACTCAACTTTTGAGTTTAACAAATTAAATCCCAAAATTTTATAAATTAAACTCCTTGAATTTATTCTTTCCAAATTTCATAAATCCAACTTTTTGAATTTACTAACTCATAAATTCAACTTCTTGAATTTATTTTATCAAATTTTAATTATCATAAATTCAACTTCTTGAATTTACTATATCATAACTTTAAATTAAATTTCTTGAATTCAATTCTCTCCACGGGAACAAATAATCCAGTGCTCGTGTGACCCTCAATCGTTCAGGGATACAGCTAGCCGCGGGTTCACAACTCCTTGTGTGTAAAGACCCTCAATCGTTCAGGGATACAGCTAGCCGCGGGTGCTAGTCGGTACGGTGCTTTGGAGATCGGAGCCGTACCTGGCATAAGCTCAATAGAAAACTCCACCTCTCTCTCAGGTGGCATACCAGAGACGTCTTCGGGAAAAACGTCTAAGAAATCTCTGACAATCGGAACATCTGAGGCTGACTGGCTGGGTTCTTCGAGGACAGATAAAAAGGTCGCTAGAAATGCCCGACACCCTCTATGCATGAGCTTCCTAGCCTGAACATATGGTATAATGCGCGGTAAAGGAAAGTACCTGTCAGGCTCAAATAAGAACTGCTCCATTCCAGGCGGTCGGACAAGAACAGATCTCCGCTGGAAGTCGATCAATACTCTGTTCTTCAGTAGCCAGTCCATCCCTAGGATGATGTCAAATTCCGGCATCGGTAGCACAATCAGATCCGCATAGACAAGATTACCGTGCAGCTCAAGATCTATAACTCGGATAACATTGGTAGCTGCCATCTCCTCGCCTGACGGCAACACTACTGAAAAGGCTATGTCTAGCCCAATGGTCTTGATCTTGAGAAAGTTTGCAAAGACCTCCGATATAAACGAGTGAGTGGCCCCTGAATCTATCAAGGCCTTGGTAGCTTTGCCGGCTATGAAAATTCTCCCTGAAAGTTCGGAATACTAAGCAGAACCCAACGATCACAAGAGCTAAGCTTATAGACATGCAAAGGTCACAGTTCTTCTAACTAAGTCCCGAAAATAATACTAAGTAGAGCATGCAACCCTATTGAAATTCTAAGTTCAAATCTAAATCTCGATTCCCAAAATCATTCTGAGTAGAGCATGCAATCCTATAACAGTTCTAAGTTCAAAAATCTTAATCCAGGTTCTCAAAATACTGAAATTTGAATAATAATTTAAGGCTTAAAGGTACCTGTCATCAACATCGTCTCCGGATTCGATTCCGTGGCATGTAGAGCAAAAACTCTGCCCTGAGTAGGCAGATTCCTCTGAGGACATTGCAGCAACATGTGGTCTGAACTGCCACACTTAAAACACTTTCCTGAGCCAGCCATGCATGCTCCAGGATGGCGGCGTGAGCACCTGGGACAGACTGGGTGCTCCTGAGTCCTCGGGGCTGGGCGTCCCCGCTGCTGCTGCTGGCCTCGGTTCCTGGGCGGTCCATGAAAATGCCTCTTATTCTGCTGCTGATGCTGATGAGGAGGAGGACGGTGCGGTGCCTGGACTGGGCGCTTGCCTTGACGATCCCTCTCAATATCCCGCAGATCCTGCTCTGCGGCTAAGGCCTTGGAGACAGCAATCTCATAAGTGGCAGGGTCAGATACCCTAACATCCCGGCGCAAGATCGGCCGTAAACCCACAAGGAAGTGCATCAGCTTGGCTCTGGCATCATTTGCTATCAGGGGCACAAAGTGACAGCCCCTCTCGAACTTACGGATGAACTCCGTAACCGTCATCTCACCCTGCCTCAAGCTCATAAACTCCGTGGTCAATCGGGTGCGCACTTCCTCAGTAAAATACTTGGAGTAGAAAACCTCCGTGAAACGTGCCCAAGTCAGCGTAGCCAAGTTCAAGGCTACCGAAGCTCCTTCCCACCATAAGCGGGCATCTCCACTGAATAAATATGTGGCGCATCGAACTCTGTCCGCGTCTCCCAGCTCCATAAAATCAAAGATGACCTCGAGAGATTTGATCCATCCCTCGGCAACCATGGGGTCAGATGTCCCAGAGAATTCCTTCGGGCGCATCTTCATGAATCGCTCGTAAACAGCCTCGGGCCCTGTCGGCCTAGTCACCACAGCATTGTTCCCCGCAAACTGTGCGAAGAACTGTGTCATCCCAGCTAGCATCTGGGCATTCATGTCCGGTGGGGGCGGTGGAGGAGGTGGAGGAGGAGGAGGTGTCTGCCTCTCTTGTCTCTGATCATCATTGTCCTCGCGACGATGCTCGCCACCACCTCTCGGGCGTCCAACTTGGCGTCTAGGGGGCATACTGCTCCATACATAACCCGTACGTAACTAACATGCATAATTCTAAAATTTATTTTAAATGAACACTGAAATACTGAAAATCTGAAAGCATGCTGACAAAATAATTCATGCTTTAAATAAAATGCTGAACAAAATGCTGAACTGTAAAACTTACAGACCGAAGACGTGGCTTCGTGAGCTTCTCGCAGTCAGTAGTAGTAAAACCCTAAACAGAACCACCGCTCTGATACCACTTGTAACGTCCCAGATTCGATGACTGTCCTCACTGTACCAAGACGGGTCTTTCCAGCGTGCTTATGTCCTCACTCACACGCACCCTAGGAAACTTCCCAGGAGGGCACCCATCCCAAAATTTCCCCAAGTCAAGCACGCTTAACTTTGGAGTTCTTATGTGATGAGCTACCGAAAAGAAGATGCACCTTCGTGATATGAGTAGTACCAATCAAATCTTTTAAGCCCTCTTCAACTGTTCAGTCCATTACATTGCACAGTCTCGGAATCTCTCTCATTCCCGTGTGGGTCGGTTCATTCATGTTCCCTCCACCTAGAAGCCTGCCAGGAGCCGCTCATTGTCCGTGCAACTGATGGCACCGGCGATCACCCCCCGCCCTCTTCGGCCCCGGGCCTCACATGCCCACCAGCTTCCGCTTGGTTCGTCCCCGAACCACACCGTACTAAGAGAGGTCGGCTCTGATACCAACTGTAAAGGCCCTAAAACTGCTTGCTTTAAAATTTGCGGAAAATTAAAAATTTTCTTTTTAAAAGAACTTAAATGGCCTTACTCATAAAACCAACTGATGAATCAAGTTCAATGTTTAAAATAAAAGCAGCGGAATGAAATAATTGTTTGTCCACAATAACAATTTAAAAATGTCCAATGACTGATAAAAATTTGTTTGCGGAATAAAATAAACACTGCTGCACTGAGGTCCTCGGGTGCCACTACTGCCGACCCAAGCTGGCTCACTGGTCCCCGCCCTCGGCCCTGACCTCATCAGTACCTACAACAATCAAGTCTAGTGAGCCTAAAGACTCAGCATGCATATATCGCAGGTAACGAGTAAAATCTGAAGTAAAATATGCATGGGATAAAATATCATGTCATGAGGCATACTGAAAATAATCTGTACTCATGCTGAAAATAAACTGATCTGAGCAATTATAATACGTGCATAACTGAACTGATAATCACAGTAAAAATATTTGCTCCTTGGAGCCTGTACTGAAATAACTGATAAAATTTTCTGTTGAGATTATGTTTTACGCCTGCGGCCACTGCACTAAGCTGAACTGATCGGTAACTGACTACCGGGGAGCCTGGAACTGAGCTGGCGGTCACTGAAGACCCGATGGTACCATCCTGAACTGATCAGTCACTGGCGACCGGGTGGTACCAACCTGAACTGAGCGGTCACTGGCGACCGTATAAATAATATCACTCCCACATAGTGAATGAACCACAAGCCATATCGCATAAATCTAAAAAAATAATCATTTTCTGTTTTCATGCACGTAATATAATTAAATAACATAATTAAATATGAACAACTTCGATTTTCTTGCATTAAAATCATGTACTTGCGATATTTAAAAATACCTATATGACTTGATTGCAGAGTGAAAGAAGATATAAACATGCCTTGGTTTGTTTTGACAGAAAACAAACAAAATAATGACGCGGCGCGGCTGAGACGGAGTGCTCTTCACTTCCTCCCTTAATTCCTTTAAATTAAGCATGCACCATAATTATTACAATAGCATAAAAATCGTAAACGTGATGCATGAACATTTCAAAAATATTATGATTTGTGCTCAGGGCGCTGCTAGGACTAAAATCTCACCCCGGGTGCAAAATGACCATTTTGCCCCTGGAAACCCAAAAATTATCGTTTCAACCCTGGACCTCTAAAATTGACCCGAAGCTTACCAAACTCCTTAAAATATCCCAAAACATATTTAAAATTATTCCTAGACGTAAACTCGAGCCAAAATTAGAACTTAAACGATTCGTTTTAAAAACTTGGATCGGGATTCCGGTTTTAATCTGAATAATTCCAAAATTTACCCAAATCTTCTACAACTTTTACCATATCTTAAAAAAACACTAAATAGATCCTAAACTAGAATTCCCAACACAAAACGCACGGCTGGAACTCAAAGTTTTGCCAAAACTCTCAGTCCATTCCTAAATTTCCTAAGAAAAAATTTCTTGGCCACTCCCTTGATTTTTAATAACCAAACACATGTCCTACCTTCACTCCCACGGTCCTCTCTTATACTCCCACCTATAAAGCCCTTAAGACTCACCATTATGCCCTTAATAACCCCTCTAAACTAGGCCAAGCTCAAACAAAACCACTGCACAACCCAAAACCCACGCTGCGCACCAAAATCCCACGGCCACTCACTACCACCGATCCACCACAGCACCAGCAACTACGGCTAACTCCAGGACCTGTCGCGGACCCATGTGGGTCAGCTCCAAGGCCAAGGATGAACCATGCACCACTGCGACTCCCATTCGCTCGACCTACAACAACCAACCTTGACGCAGCAAACAAACTCTTCGGCCCTTCAACTTACAACCCCAACCCGCTTGTTAATCCTTGAAACATCATCATGTCACCAATATCATCCTCTTAACAACATATCACAGCAGCCCCCTTGCACAATCATCAACAAAAACGTGAGAAGAGAGCAGCAAATGAAAGAATGCAATAAACCCATGAAAATATACTAATCCTCTCTCCCATGCTTGGATCGAGAGTTTAAATGCATAAATACATGTACATCAGTAGTGTAACGAGAATGATGCAGAAAAAGAGTAAAAACGTGCCTTGCGGTGTTGATGATAAAGAAAAACGAGAGGAGGAGAGCTTCCCTAGCAAGGACAAACGACCACCGAAGGTTTTTTTTTTTCCTAGGAGAGTAGCACTGAATTTGATAGAGATGGCAGCTGGGATTGGGGTGTCGGCTGATGGGGTGTTTAGGTTTAGGTTAAGTGGGATTAAGGTGTTAATTAAATAGAAAAATAATACTTAATGGGCTCTAATTAAATAATTAAAAGTTTAAAAGAGTTTTAAGCCCAACAAGCTTAAAAGTAGGTCCATTAAATCCAAACGCACTCCTGGAAAATATTTTGAGTTGTAAAGAATTTGAAAATATTAGCCGAACCAATAAAAAGTCCCCCGATTCGATAAAATTTACGTACCGTTAAAAATAAACTCTCGCAGGTAAAAATACTTTAATAAAATCCTATTTTAGAAAAATACACTTAAAATGTTCTAAATTAATTTATAAAAATTAATCGTGTAATTAAAATAATTTTCTGAAAATTCCTCGGTCTCCGATCCTCGTTCGAACGTGAGATGCAACTTAAAATTCTAATGCACGAACTTTTGAAATGTAATGAAATAAACATGCTATATTACCACTTCTTAAATAAGTCTCTATTAATTATCTCAAAACTCCATCTCCGGACCGGCCTCACTTATTTAACTGAAAAAGTAACAATTAAACTACTGTGTAAAATAAATAAATAATTAATTTCAAATAAACGCATTTAAAATAATCATGCAATGAAGTCAATTAAATTTTAAAAATCTAGAATTATGCATGGCTTTTACGTCTACTGATTTTACGGGTTCTACAATCCTTCCCCCCTTAAAAGAAATTTCGTCCTCGAAATTAGAACTCACCGAATAACTCGGGGTAACGCTCTCTCATCTCTGGCTCAGACTCCCATGTAGCTTCCTCTTCTGAATGGTTGAGCCATTTGACTTTGACTCGCCTAACCAACTTGTTCCGAAGTTTCTTCTCCTGTCTGTCTAAGATCTGCACTGGTCTCTCCTCATAAGACAGGTTCGGAGTAAGTTGTAACGGTTCAAAATTCAGCACATGCGAAGGATTCGCCATGTACTTTCTTAGCATGGAGACGTGGAACACATTGTGTACTCCGGCCAGATTCGGCAGAAGAGCAACACGATAAGCTAGCGTCCCAACTCTGTCGAGGATCTCAAATGGTCCAATGAATCTCGGACTGAGCTTCCCTTTCTTCCCAAATCGCATGACACCCTTCATAGGTGCCACCTTCACAAAAACATGGTCGCCTACTGCGAACTCTAGGTCTCTCCTCCGCTAATCGGCATAACTCTTCTGTCAGCTCTGAGCAGTCCTCATCCTATCACGGATCTTGACTACTAACTCTGCTGCCTGCTGAACAATCTCTGGACCCAACTCTGCTCTCTCTCCTACTTCATCCCAATGAACAGGAGATCTACACTTACGACCATACAGTGCTTCAAACGGAGCCATACCAATGGAAGACTGGAAGCTGTTGTTATAGGTGAATTCAACTAGTGGCAAGTGAGACTCCCAACTCCCTGAGAAATCAATGACGCAAGCACGGAGAAGATCCTCCAAAATCTGAATAACTCGCTCCGACTGCCCATCTGTCTGCGAATGAAAGGCTGTGCTAAACAGCAACTTCGTACCCACAGCCGAATGCAAACTCTTCCAAAATGAGGAAGTAAATCTGGGATCTCTGTCGGATACGATAGAAACGGGAATGCCATGGAGTCGGACTATCTCTCGGATATACAGCTCTGCATACTGATTCATGGTGAATGTCGTCTTAATAGGCAAGAAGTGCGCTGATTTGGTAAGACGGTCTACAATCACCCATATGGCATTCGATCCTCTAGCTGACCTCGGCAAACCGGTCACAAAATCCATGGTGACGTTCTCCCACTTCCACTCAGGAATAGAAAGAGGCTTGAGCAACCCTGCTGGTCTCTGATGCTCGGCCTTCACTAACTGACAGGTCAGACACTCGGACACAAATCGTCTGATGTCCTTCTTCATACCAGGCCACCAATACAATAGCTGTAGATCCTTGTACATCTCCGTACTCCCAGGGTGAATGGAGTACGGGGACGTATGGGCCTTTGATAAGATGTCTGCTTGGATAGAATCACTGCTAGGAACCCATATCCTGCCTCGGTATCTCACAATACCGTCGCTGACTGAATACAAAACACTGCCCTTGGCTTCATCTCTCTTCTTCCACTGTGCCAACTGATCATCTGCGGCCTGACCACTGCGAATACGGTCCAAAAGAGAAGACTGAATGGTCAAGACAGATAGACGAGGAACTCTACCTCGAGGATAAGTCTCAAGATCGAACCTCTGCATCTCAATCTGAAGAGGTTTCTGCATCGTCAAGTGAGCCATCACTGCGACTTTTCTGCTCAAAGCATCCGCAACTACATTAGCTTTACCCGGGTGGTAGCTAATGTCACAATCATAGTCTTTCACAAGCTCCAACCAACGCCTCTGACGCATGTTCAGCTCCTTCTGCGTAAAGAAATACTTGAGGCTCTTATGGTCGGTAAAGATCTGGCACTTCTCTCCATACAGATAATGCCTCCAAATCTTCAAAGCAAAAACTACTGCTGCTAACTCTAGATCATGGGTAGGGTAGTTCTTCTCATGGATCTTTAGCTGTCGAGAAGCATACGCTATCACTCTCCCATGCTGCCTCAGAACTGCACCTAAACCAAGCTTCGAAGCATCGGTATAAAGGACAAACACACCAGATCCTGACGGTACAGCCAAAACGGGTGCTGAGATAAGAGCTTGCTTCAAAGTATCGAAGCTCTTCTGACACTCCTCGCTCCACACAAATTTCACATTCTTCTTGGTCAGTGCTGTGAGTGGAACGGCAATAGATGAGAATCCCTAGATGAACTTTGTGGGGACCCGGACGCTAATCAAGTTCTTAATCATGTTTGGGACTAATTAATCAATTATAAAACAGGGTCTAAAAATTTTTCTTTTAATATACAAAGCGGAAACGTAATGTAATTCAATTCAAATTACATATTAAACATAAACATACACATCCTGTATGATCTACCAGTATTCAACTAGGTTCAACTATTACAATCAAGTAATAAAATCTATCTATGTCCAAGTCCGGAATCACCACGCTAATCTCGATCTTTCTTCACCTCTGTGACCCTGAACCTGCCCCACCTGTCGTCATGCACACATACAAAACAAGACAACAGCCGGATAACTCCGGTGAGAATAAATCCCAGTATAAACAATGTAAACATGCAATCATATAAAAACATATATAAAAGCATATAAGCAATAATCATAACATGTATCAAATCAGAACATGAAGCAATATCAAGAATAACTCTTATTCTAAACATGTACCATCATCAGGAACATAATCAACATCAAATAATATAAATCAATATCAAGCAATGCAATGAATCACACTCAGACTCAAACTTAACTCAAACAACGCGTCGTCTCAGACTCGACTCAACTCTAACCTAGGGATCCCGATTTCTGGGCGAAACAGCCACCGAATTGACGACTCAGTCAAGATTTAAGCGAATCAGCCAATAGCTAGGCGAAACAGCCGATAGCTAGACGAATCAGTCAATAGATAGACGAATCAGTCAATAAATAGACGAATCAGTCAATAGATAAGCGAATCAGCCAATAGCTAGGCGAAACAGCCGATAGCTAGACGAATTAGTCGGTGACTAGGCAACTCAGCCAATGACTAAACAATTCAGCAGTCAATACATGCAGTTGCTATAAATCAATAGACTACAAACATCAATCTCAACAATTACAAATATCAATGTAATAACTAAGTATGTGATTTAGGGAGACTCGAGCCAAACCACACTCGAGTTGTGCAATCCCAACTCAACATTAATTTATACCTTTCACTCTGATACTTTGACTCTGTCGAAGTCTCGAACCCAAGCCTGTCAATACTCAATCTGACAATACGATATCGAGGGTACAATATCAATACACCACTCAATCAATACTGGATATAATCAGAATTCTATCAAATTCTGTTTCAACAACATAACGTCATATTTTCAATATATCCAGCCCTACCATATCAGTCAGATATCAACCCCAACCTCTCATAATCAATAACCACTCAATTCTGATATCATATCAACTCTGAAAATCATAACAAGTCCATATGGTATCTATTCTTCAGTCCGGTTTCGATTATACGATGTCTAACATGACAAGAACATCATATATGAATCATATCAGATTCTGACAATACCATAATTTCAAATCATATTCAAACGTAGCAAAACTTACGTCCAGTTGTAGCCTACGTTGATAGGAACTCAATACTGAAGTCGGATTCAAAATCGGACGGGCGAATTTCTCACAAAAGGCGTAAGGATTTTCAATCTTCTCTCGGAAGCTTTCTTCCTTTTCGTTCCTTTTCATTTCTAAAGGAATATGCACATATATATATATATATATATATATATATATATATATATATATCACGTTTGCATGTTATTGAAACGTGGCAATTTTCTTGAAATTGGGTCGGCGCTCGGGCGGTATAAATCTACCGCTCGAGCGCGGTAGGTTTGTCCACGATTTTCCAAACTGCACCTTTGGCGCTCGGGCGGTAATAATCTACCGCCCGGGCGCCACATCCTCTGCCCGCGACGAATGTGTGATGAACACTGGCGCTCGGGCGGTCACTTTCTACCGCTCGGGCGCCAGACTTTCTGTCCCCAAGTGGTATAAATCATATACTTGCTCCGATTTGATCTCGTAATGGCCCGCAAGCGCCAATAGTTCTGTTCAATTCTTGTATAAGTCATGTACTTGGCCCCGTTCGGTCTCGGCACAATGCATCTAAAATCATATCAGTTCATCATCAATAAATCATCTCAGATTACGTTAATCATCTCAGATTACGGTAACCAAATTCTTGGGCATTACAAACTTCCTGTAATATCCTGCCAGCCCAAGAAAACTACGGATCTCGGATGCATTCTGAGGCACAACCCAATCTCTGACTGCTGCAACTTTTGCGGGGTCTACCTCAATACCACTACTGGAAACAATGTGGCCTAGGAACGCCACCTTCTCTAACCAGAATTCGCACTTGCTGAACTTCGCGAACAACTTATGCTTCTGCAAAGTCTGCAACACTGTGGTCAGATGCCTGCTGTGCTCCTCCCGACTCTTGGAGTAGACGAGGATGTCGTCAATGAAAACTATCACAAACTGGTCGAGGTACGGCTGAAATACGCGATTCATGAGATCCATGAAGATCGCTGGCACATTCGTCAGACCGAACGGCATCACAAGGAACTCATAGTGACCATAACGAGTCCTGAAAGCTGTCTTCGAGACATCAGCATCTCTCACTCTCAACTGATGATAACCAGAACGCAGATCTATCTTTGAGAAAATCGAAGCTCCCTGCAACTGGTCAAACAGATCCTCAATCCTCGGCAGTGGGTACTTGTTCTTCACTGTAACCCTGTTCAACTCCCGCTAGTCAATGCAAAGCCTCATCGAGCCATCCTTCTTCTTCACAAATAAGACTGGCGCGCCCCATGGAGAAAAGCTCGGGCGAATGAACTCCTTGTCAAGAAGTTCCTGAATCTGCTTCTTAAGCTCTGCCATCTCTGTCGGTGCTAGTCGGTACGGTGCTTTGGAGATCGGAGCCGTACCTGGCATAAGCTCAATAGAAAACTCCACCTCTCTCTCAGGTGGCATACCAGAGACGTCTTCGGGAAAAAACGTCTAAGAAATCTCTGACAATCGGAACATCTGAGGCTGACTGGCTGGGTTCTTCGAGGACAGATAAAAAGGTCGCTAGAAATGCCCGACACCCTCTATGCATGAGCTTCCTAGCCTGAACATATGGTATAATGCGCGGTAAAAGAAAGTACCTGTCAGGCTCAAATAAGAACTGCTCCATTCCAGGCGGTCGGACAAGAACAGATCTCCGCTGGAAGTCGATCAATACTCTGTTCTTCAGTAGCCAGTCCATCCCTAGGATGATGTCAAATTCCGGCATCGGTAGCACAATCAGATCCGCATAGACAAGATTACCGTGCAGCTCAAGATCTATAACTCGGATAACATTGGTAGCTGCCATCTCCTCGCCTGACGGCAACACTACTGAAAAGGCTATGTCTAGCCCAATGGTCTTGATCTTGAGAAAGTTTGCAAAGACCTCCGATATAAACGAGTGAGTGGCCCCTGAATCTATCAAGGCCTTGGTAGCTTTGCCGGCTATGAAAATTCTCCCTGAAAGTTCGGAATACTAAGCAGAACCCAACGATCACAAGAGCTAAGCTTATAGACATGCAAAGGTCACAGTTCTTCTAACTAAGTCCCGAAAATAATACTAAGTAGAGCATGCAACCCTATTGAAATTCTAAGTTGAAATCTAAATCTCGATTCCCAAAATCATTCTGAGTAGAGCATGCAATCCTATAACAGTTCTAAGTTCAAAAATCTTAATCCAGGTTCTCAAAATACTGAAATTCGAATAATAATTTAAGGCTTAAAGGTACCTGTCATCAACATCGTCTCCGGATTCGTTTTCGTGGCATGTAGAGCAAAAACTCTGCCCTGAGTAGGCAGATTCCTCTGAGGACATTGCAGCAACATGTGGTCTGAACTGCCACACTTAAAACACTTTCCTGAGCCAGCCATGCATGCTCCAGGATGGCGGCGTGAGCACCTGGGACAGACTGGGTGCTCCTGAGTCCTCGGGGCTGGGCGTCCACGCTGCTGCTGCTGGCCTCGGTTCCTGGGCGGTCCATGAAAAGGCCTCTTATTCTGCTGCTGATGCTGATGAGGAGGAGGACGGTGCGGTGCCTGGACTGGGCGCTTGCCCTGACGATCCCTCTCAATATCCCGCAGATCCTGCTCTGCGGCTAAGGCCTTGGAGACGGCAATCTCATAAGTGGCAGGGTCAGATACCCTAACATCCCGGCGCAAGATCGGCCGTAAACCCACAAGGAAGTGCATCAGCTTGGCTCTGGCATCATTTGCTATCAGGGGCACAAAGTGACAGCCCCTCTCGAACTTACGGATGAACTCCGTAACCGTCATCTCACCCTGCCTCAAGCTCATAAACTCCGTGGTCAATCGGGTGCGCACTTCCTCAGTAAAATACTTGGAGTAGAAAACCTCCGTGAAACGTGCCCAAGTCAGCGTAGCCAAGTTCAAGGCTACCGAAGCTCCTTCCCACCATAAGCGGGCATCTCCACTGAATAAATATGTGGCGCATCGAAATCTGTCCGCGTCTCCCAGCTCCATAAAATCAAAGATGACCTCGAGAGATTTGATCCATCCCTCGGCAACCATGGGGTCAGATGTCCCAGAGAATTCCTTCGGGCGCATCTTGATGAATCGCTCGTAAACAGCCTCGGGCCCTGTCGGCCTAGTCACCACAGCATTGTTCCCCGCAAACTGTGTGAAGAACTGTGTCATCCCAGCTAGCATCTGGGCATTCATGTCCGGTGGGGGCGGTGGAGGAGGTGGAGGAGGAGGAGGTGTCTGCCTCTCTTGTCTCTGATCATCATTGTCCTCGCGACGATGCTCGCCACCACCTCTCGGGCGTCCAACTTGGCGTCTAGGGGGCATACTGTTCCATACATAACCCGTACGTAACTAACATGCATAATTCTAAAATTTATTTTAAATGAACACTGAAATACTGAAAATCTGAAAGCATGCTGACAAAATAATTCATGCTTTAAATAAAATGCTGAACAAAATGCTGAACTGTAAAACTTACAGACCGAAGACGTGGCATCGTGAGCTTCTCGCAGTCAGTAGTAGTGAAACCCTATACAGAACCACCGCTCTGATACCACTTGTAACGTCCCAGATTCGATGACTGTCCTCACTGTACCAAGACGGGTCTTTCCAGCGTGCTTATGTCCTCACTCACACGCACCCTAGGAAACTTCCCAGGAGGTCACCCATCCCAAAATTTCCCCAAGTCAAGCACGCTTAACTTTGGAGTTCTTATGTGATGAGCTACCGAAAAGAAGATGCACCTTCGTGATATGAGTAGTACCAATCAAATCTTTTAAGCCCTCTTCAACTGTTCAGTCCATTACATTGCACAGTCTCGGAATCCCTCTCATTCCCGTGTGGGTCGGTTCATTCATGTTCCCTCCACCTAGAAGCCTGCCAGGAGCCGCTCATTGTCCGTGCAACTAATGGCACCGGCGATCACCCCCCGCCCTCTTCGGCCCCGGGCCTCACATGCCCACCAGCTTCCGCTTGGTTCGTCCCCGAACCACACCGTACTAAGAGAGGTCGGCTCTGATACCAACTGTAAAGGCCCTAAAACTGCTTGCTTTAAAATTTGCGGAAAATTAAAAATTTTCTTTTTAAAAGAACTTAAATGGCCTTACTCATAAAACCAACTGATGAATCAAGTTCAATGTTTAAAATAAAAGCAGCGGAATGAAATAATTGTTTGTCCACAATAACAATTTAAAAATGTCCAATGACTGATAAAAATTTGTTTGCGGAATAAAATAAACACTGCTGCACTGAGGTCCTCGGGTGCCACTACTGCCGACCCAAGCTGGCTCACTGGTCCCCGCCCTCGGCCCTGACCTCATCAGTACCTACAACAATCAAGTCTAGTGAGCCTAAAGACTCAGCATGCATATATCGCAGGTAACGAGTAAAATCTGAAGTAAAATATGCATGGGATAAAATATCATGTCATGAGGCATACTGAAAATAATCTGTACTCATGCTGAAAATAAACTGATCTGAGCAATTATAATACGTGCATAACTGAACTGATAATCACAGTAAAAATATTTGCTCCTTGGAACCTGTACTGAAATAACTGATAAAATTTTCTGTTGAGATTATGTTTTACGCCTGCGGCCACTGCACTAAGCTGAACTGATCGGTAATTGACTACCGGGGAGCCTGGAACTGAGCTGGCGGTCACTGAAGACCCGATGGTACCATCCTGAACTGATCGGTCACTGGCGATCGGGTGGTACCAACCTGAACTGAGCGGTCACTGGCGACCGTATAAATAATATCACTCCCACATAGTGAATGAACCACAAGCCATATCGCATAAATCTAAAAAAATAATCATTTTATGTTTTCATGCACGTAATAAAATTAAATAACATAATTAAATATGAACAACTTCGATTTTCTTGCATTAAAATCATGTACTTGCGATATTTAAAAATACCTATATGACTTGATTGCAGAGTGAAAGAAGATATAAACATGCCTTGGTTTGTTTTGACAGAAAACAAACAAAATAATGACGCGGCGCGGCGGAGACGGAGTGCTCTTCACTTCCTCCCTTAATTCCTTTAAATTAAGCATGCACCATAATTATTACAATAGCATAAAAATCGTAAACGTGATGCATGAACATTTCAAAAATATTATGATTTGTGCTCAGGGCGCTGCTAGGACTAAAATCTCATCCCGGGTGCAAAATGACCATTTTGCCCCTGGAAACCCAAAAATTATCGTTTCAACCCTGTACCTCTAAAATTGACCCGAAGCTTACCAAACTCCTTAAAATATCCCAAAACATATTTAAAATTATTCCTAGACGTAAACTCGAGCCAAAATAGAACTTAAACGATTCGTTTTAAAAACTTGGATCGGGATTCCGGTTTTAATCTGAATAATTCCAAAATTTACCCAAATCTTCTACAACTTTTACCATATCTTAAAAAGACACTAAATAGATCCTAAACTAGAATTCCCAACACAAAACGCACGGCTGGAACTCAAAGTTTTGCCAAAACTCTCGGTCCATTCCTAAATTTCCTAAGAAAAAATTTCTTGGCCACTCCCTTGATTTTTAATTACCAAACACATGTCCTACCTTCACTCCCACGGTCCTCTCTTATACTCCCACCTATAAAGCCCTTAAGACTCACCATTATGCCCTTAATAACCCCTCTAAACTAGGCCAAGCTCAAACAAAACCACTGCACAACCCAAAACCCACGCTGCGCACCAAAATCCCACGACCACTCACTACCACCGATCCACCACAGCACCAGCAACTACGGCTAACTCCAGGACCTGTCACGGACCCATGTGGGTCAGCTCCAAGGCCAAGGATGAACCATGCACCACTGCGACTCCCATTCGCTCGACCTACAACAACCAACCTTGACGCAGCAAACAAACTCTTCGGCCCTTCAACTTACAACCCCAACCCGCTTGTTAATCCTTGAAACATCATCATGTCACCAATATCATCCTCTTAACAACATATCACAGCAGCCCCCTTGCACAATCATCAACAAAACGTGAGAAGAGAGCAGCAAATGAAAGAATGCAATAAACCCATGAAAATAAACTAATCCTCTCTCCCATGCTTGGATCGAGAGTTTAAATGCATAAATACATGTACATCAGTAGTGTAACGAGAATGATGCAGAAAAAGAGTAAAAACGTGCCTTGCGGTGTTGATGATAAAGAAAAACGAGAGGAGGAGAGCTTCCCTAGCAAGGACAAACGACCACCGAAGGTTTTTTTTTTTTCCTAGGAGAGTAGCACTGAATTTGATAGAGATGGCAGCTGGGATTGGGGTGTCGGCTGATGGGGTGTTTAGGTTTAGGTTAAGTGGGATTAAGGTGTTAATTAAATAGAAAAATAATACTTAATGGGCTCTAATTAAATAATTAAAAGTTTAAAAGAGTTTTAAGCCCAACAAGCTTAAAAGTAGGTCTATTAAATCCAAACGCACTCCTGGAAAATATTTTGAGTTGGAAAGAATTTGAAAATATTAGCCGAACCAATAAAAAGTCCCCCGATTCGATAAAATTTACGTACCGTTAAAAATAAACTCTCGCAGGTAAAAATACTTTAATAAAATCCTATTTTAGAAAAATACACTTAAAATGTTCTAAATTAATTTATAAAAATTAATCGTGTAGTTAAAATAATTTTTCTGAAAATTCCCCGATCTCCGATCCTCGTTCGAACGTGAGATGCAACTTAAAATTCTAATGCACGAACTTTTGAAATGTAATGAAATAAACATGCTATATTACCACTTCTTAAATAAGTCTCTATTAATTATCTCAAAACTCCATCTCCGGACCGGCCTCACTTATTTAACTGAAAAAGTAACAATTAAACTACTGCGTAAAATAAATAAATAATTAACTTCAAATAAACGCATTTAAAATAATCATGCAATGAAGTCAATTAAATTTTAAAAATCTAGAATTATGCATGGCTTTTACGTCTACTGATTTTACGGGTTCTACATTGTGATTCAAGATGTAATCTTTTATTCGGGCTTAAACAAATTTTCCCCATTCTATGTATTAACAATTGATCATGACAATGTCAGAAATCATATTTCTGATTAAACCGTTGGAACCCTAATTTCGGTGGTTTGACAAACTAAGAGATTAATATATTGGACTAACTGATCACGAACTGACAGTTGTCTAACTGAAGATTAATGCGCAGTTTATTAAAAGCAACTGAAACCAATCGAACTGAATTTTACAGAGTCAAGTGACTGATCAGTTGGAAACTGATCAGTTGATATATTCAGTTGAGAGCTTACTAGTGTCTTCATATCAACTGATCACTCAGTTGTCCACGTCATCAGTTGAAAAGGACATTCAACCGACATCAGTACAAAGCAGACTGCAACTCGTAGTTGAACGCCGCATTTTCAGAGTCTATAGTGTAAGATTGTCTGAAAAATATTGACGTGGCAATCAACGAATATAAAGATTCAAATATTATTTAATGTTACCGTTGAATAGAAGCCTATAAATAGGTGAGGAGAGCAGTTGAGAAACAACTCTTTAACAAATAAGTGATCTATATATTCTCAAGCTTGCCCTTACCCTGCTAATATTATAGCTCTCACTCAAGAATCAGAAGCTCACTCTTATTCGATTTAAATGTAGCATTTGAGGCTACCTTTTCAGCTTACTAGCACAAATCATTGTATTACTTATTTGATCTTAACTAGATCAGTTGTGCTAAGTCCAGTTGAGAACTGTGAGAAAGTTAGTAAACTAAGAGTTTCAGTTTTGGCAGTGTTAAGTCCAAACTGAAATGGGTCTGTACAAGTTTTTGTATTGATCAAAATCTTTCAGTGCATATCCTATCCTTGTGATAGAAGGGGTGACGTATGAGTTATTCAATCTCTGAACATCCATAAATCTTCGTGTTATTATTTCAGTTATTTATTCTATCTTTCAGTCAGTTTATTTCCGCAACTGTGTTCAGTTAAACTGATTGTTATCGACTGACAAGATTCCTAGTGTCAGTTTGTCACAGAACTGACATTTCATTCGAAAAGATTACAAAAATCATGTGTGTTTATTCAACCACCCCCTTCTAAACACATTTCAACCTTTCAACCGATCCTATCATAAATCCATCAAATCATGGTAAGAGCGTCTAGTAGCATCGCCCCATGATTCCCTAGGTATCACTGATAGTTCTTGTAAGAACCAGTCGGTTATGATTTACGTACAGTATGGTCCCTTCATATCATATATCCCGATCGAATCTGCAACCATTGGTTCATCTCGGGTTGCATAATAATTCAATAACTATGTGACACATGTAAATAGTGGCATCACATGTACTATTGAAGAACTCATTCTCTAACGTACATCTCATACTCTGGCAAGAGATTCCATGCACTATTATTTTATTAGATCACATAGGATATCCCCGTAGGACTACAATTCACTGGCTCCTACATGTGTCGTAACTGTACCCAATATCGCCACCTGATGACACTCCTGGAGCCGGTAAACGAGTCAAAGCACAGCCCTAACATATAGAGCCTCAGTGTTTTCCCGGGTCGTAAGGACTAATGGTGTATAATCATAACCACAGACTTATCCTCTTGATGAATGATAACCACTTGGAAAGTCCAAGGGAGGGTTGTTCCGTATAATCATCATATGACTACCCATCTGCATGTTTGGACATCTCTATGCCCTTACCAAGAAATGCAGTACACAATATTACATATGCTAATCTCGAGCTCAAGAGACCTTTATTCATGTTTTAGGTGGCTGAATCGACTAGGAACGAATTTAGATCATACAGTGATTACAAATGAGTTTCAGCATTGAATTATGATTCATTTGTATTAAAGTATAATCAAGGTCTTTATCAATGTTGTTAACATGTGTATACAGATAAAGAAATAACAAACCATGAAATAATGAATTATATTAAAATAAAGATTGTTTATTACAACTGAGTCAATAAAATCTCTAACCAACAGTTGGCTTACAGAACATCTACTCTAAGAAATAGTTCTTTCCTTATTGAAATTTTTCTCATACTTATCCAACGTCTTTCCTTATCCAAGATGACTTTTGAAAATCGAATCTTATTTTTGATTCTCAAATATCTCACAATATCTCTCTGTTAGCCTTTCTCCTCGTATGTAAAACTCAACTCAAGCCATGTCTTGTTATGGTCTAGTTACCTCACCGAGGTATAACGAGATTTTCATATCTAGATGAGCTAGAGATGAGCTCACTTTCCTGAATTGTTCCGTAAGACTTGACTTGGGTGGGCTGGAAGGTGCGATCAAAGATCGACCTGGGGTGTCTCTTAGTTTGTCGAGGCTTCGTCCACTCAGGCCTAAGGATTCAGCCAAAAACCGATCTTAGGTGACAAGGCCTCATTCACTTGGGGTTAAGGATATGGTAAAGGACCGATATAATTTTCTGAAACCTCCTCCATTCGGGCTTGAGTATGTGGTCAAGGACATATATAATTTTGTCGACGCCTCCTCCACTTGGGATTAATAGGTGCCAATTCCAAGCTTATGTGATTATACAAAAACTTAATAAGATCAAATTATTGAAATTTTTGATAGAATCTAGGAGAATATTCAGTTTGAAATCTTTCTTAATTTGTAGGGACTCTTAGATGGTAAAAAATATCTCATCCATGATCAAATATAAAATTTAAAATTCTCAAAAGAACTCATTATACTTAGGCAAAAACTTGTGTGAGACGGTCTCACGGGTTATATTTGTGAGACGGATCTCTTATTTGGGTCACCCATGAAAAAGTATTACTTTTTATGCTAAGAGTATTACTTTTTATTGTGAATATGGGTAGGGTCAACCCGTCTCACGAATTATGACCCGTGAGACGGTCTCACATAAGACTCACTCTTATACTTAACCTATTACAATATGTAGAGGAATCAAATTTCCACCGTCCAGATTTTTTCTTAATATCTTTTATAAACACCATCTAAGTTTCAAACCGATTCAACAGTAGTAATTTCGGTAACAGCTTTCACAAGAAGGCTGCACATAAACTGTACGAGAAAACAACTTTTATTCTGTGGTCAAAGACCGACAGAAAACGGCAAAAAAATCCAATCTCCACCATCCAGAATGTACTTCAACATGTTTTAAAGATATAGGATTAATTTTGAAGAACTCCAACAGATAAATTTACCGCAATAGATTTTGCAAGAAGAAAACACTATACTGTGCGATAAAATAACAGCTTTTGTTAGATGGTCAGAACACAATTGTAAAAGTGTTCAATCCCGATCTCCACCGTTCAAAATTCATTTCATGTACTTAAAAACATTATATTCATTAAAAATTTGGACTCGATCCAAAGATTCATTTTTCCTTGTCGCTTTCGCACGTGGCTGATGTGCAGGGTCATTTGAAAATCCGAAAATCCTTTCTTCTCTTTTCTCTTGTATTGTTTGGTAATCAATGTCTTAGACTCGGTAGCGTCTAAAAATCCAATTAACCCATGTAAACCACATACATGCAAATGATTTAAATTGCTTAAATTTTTTATTTAATTGATTTTAAATGCTTGTTTGATGTATATTATATGATTGAAGGTCTTATTATATGATTAAATGATTAGATTGCATGATTTCATGAGAATTGAAGATTTTATCCAAATATTCGAAATAGGCTGGGGAAAGCAGACCGGAGACGGCCAAGATAAAATATTTTTTTTCAATAAATATTTTCAAGACTTATTAATATGATTAAAATTTTCTAATAATGTTGGAGCCCAAAATATTTTACAAGACAAGCTTGATTTTATCCAAGAATCTGGTTTTGGGCAAAGAGGGATTTTTGAAAGATCAATTATTTTTGCAAATTTTTTTTGTAAACTTGTATTTTCAATTAAATAGGTGTTATTAGGCCTAATTTACCTAATATTAGTAGACCCAATTGCTCCTAAACTCAAAAGCCCAAAACCTTATCCCATTAATATGCAAATTTCAAAAGCTATAAAATAAAAATCCTAGGTTTTTGTACATCATTCAGCCGTTCATCACACACACAACACACACAATGCTTTAGAAAAATTTGGAGAGGAAAAATCAAGGAGTTTTCGTCACCCGCTCGTCTCCCTTTCCAACCCGCGCCAACGATCGCATATTCGAGCGTTCTAAAACGCAAAGGCACACTTATAAACTTCTTTGAAGCACCATTCAAATCATATTATGCTTGTTTTAATTATTTTTGTATGAAAAATATTGAAGCATGAACCATATGATGATAGAACAATATTTTCAAAGTTTTGATATTTTTACGCTTGTTTGAAAAACGTTATGATTACTAAGGACAAACTACCAATAGGAAGTGCTTAAGGGACGGGAAAAGAGTCGTTTGGGGACAAAATACATGCTGGAACCGAGCTTGGCACGGGAGGCAACCAACATAGGGTTTTCTACGGCTTCTCGTGGGAGGAAGGCTGCGGCTAGTGTCTTGGTTGCGTGCGGCTTGGCCAGGGCTAGTGCAAGGGCTGTTTTGGACATGGTCTGAGGTAGGATGAGTCATATTATGCCTAGGACTCATGGTTATCATCTAGGGAAGAGTCTACAAGGGGTGGGACTCTTCCCAATGCACGCGTAGGTGCAATTTATGAAGGAAGGGTTCACGGCTCGGCTAGGACTGGCTAGGCTGGTCCAGCAAGGTCTAGAGGATGGTTCGAGGATGGTTGAGTGTGAGTGGGGTCATTGGTTGGAGGATTAGGAGAGTCCTTGCATGGCTAGAACTCTACGAAGCGTGCGACTCAGGTCCATTCGCAAGGATGGGCTTCGCGCATGGGCTGGGGCTGGGGCTGGTGCGTTGGTCCAGGTGGAGTCCATGAGGGTTAGGGTCAGGTCTGGTCAAGGGTGGCTCGGTCATGGCTCGAGGGAATTGGGTCGTGGCTTGGTTTATGTCTTAGGGTTCTACTTTTTGGATTTATATTGGTAGGGGATCGAACCCTGGGTCCACCGGTGTGAATCATGGCTCACAGGGGTGTTTTAGGAAGGAAAAGTTCATGTGTAAAGTTTGGAGAGAAAATATTAAATTTTGAATTAATTCGGAAATTCAACGTTTCACAATTTAGTAATTAAGGAATTAAATCCAAAAGCCCGAGTTTACAATAAATAAAAATATTAAAAGTCAAATTTAAGCTTAAATAATTATTTGGGATATCTCGAGTCATCAAAAGTGAGAAAAATTCAAAATCGAGAATTTTTGAGTCCAAGGGCAAAACAATCATTTTACACCTGGGTGTACAAAAAGGTTTGGCAAACATTTATGATAAAAATATGAGATTTTATGAATTATGATAAAGCTGTGCAATTTTTACTGTTAAAATTAGGGGTGGGCAAAGGTCGGTTTGGTTCGATTTTAGTCTACAACGGTTTGGTTTTTCGGTTTTCGGTTTTGAATATCTCTAGTCCAAAACCAAACCATTTTATTACGGTTCGGTTCGGTTTTTCTGTAATACGGTTCGGTTTTTACGGACGGTTATATACGGTTGGCTAAATTTTGTTGAGAGATAAAATTATATGTCACTTTATGTCTTTAAAATCTAAATCATAGTATTTTTAAAATATTTAATTTGTGAGACTTGATCATTTATATATATATGTTTATATATATATATATATATATATATATATATATATATATATATATATATATATATATAACATGTCTTGTGTATAAACATGTCATACGAATATAATAACTATATATAACTAATTAACCATGTAAACACGGAAAATGCATGAATCCAACGGAATATTCAGTAATAAGAATGATAACAAGGTGTCAACCAGCTCGAATGGAACACAAATAATCTTACAAAATATTAAAGAAATATATACAGAAAAAAAGAGAACGTCGACTGATGAGTGGTGAGAAATAAGATAAAACGATCGGATTGAAAAATTGAGGGTTAATGATACTAAGTTCCTAAATCTTAATATGCCCATTATATATAAAAAGACTTATATTTAACAATAATATGACCCATTATATATAAAAACCTTATATTTAACAAAAATATGGCTGGTTCGGTTTTTCGATTTTTTTGGGGCTTAAAACCGAAAACCGAACCGAAAAACCGAACTTAATATATTTTAAAACCATAACCGACCGAAAAACCGATAAAACCGAACCATTTAAACCGAATTATTCGGTTCGGTCGGTTTTTTCGGTTTTTCGGGTTTTATGCCCACCCCTAGTTAAAATGTTATTTTTCGAAAGTGGAAAGGACACGATATGTTATGATTAAAAAAAAAAAGAAAAATATTTTGAAAGATGTGAATTGATGTGACAAAAAAGATATGATATATAATTATTGGGAATATCGTGATGGAGAAGGCCTCAGAGGGAGCCCGTTTAAAGGAGAAGGCCCTAGAGGGCCCAACGATTGTATTTCCATTTACGTTGGTGCCTAGTGCTCATCCCCAGGTGCAATGATGAGATAAGAGTAATCAGTGGTCCACATGATATAGCTAGTAACTTTCAAGTATCAATCTTCACCTAAAACGATAAATGATGGAAGGCTTTATGATTTGACTATTATGATTTAAATTATGCTTACAAATTTATGCTAGCTTCTTTTGAATAAAAGTTGTTGGAACATTTCATGTTCGCAATCTTAATTTTGATGATAACAAAACTTGTTTATTTGTTTCTAACGAGTTTACCTAAGTGCGTAGAAACTGAAACTGATCAGGCTTCGAACTGATCAGTTACCGAGTTTAAACTGAAGCTATCGAGACGCAAACTGAAAGTGCCAACTGATTGATCGAACTGAACCAATACAACTGAAGTATCAAGAGAAGTTCAACTGATTGTCCAGTTGATAGGTGGTTCAACAAAATACCTTCAGAAACCCGACCAACTGATGAAGTGTTCAACTGATGAAGAGCCCAACTGACCAGTTCAACTGAATCAGTGAATTTTGTTCAGCTGACGAATCAACTGATTTCACCTCACCAGTTCAGAACATCAGTTATGACTAAACCAGTTTGCAGATACGACAAGCTTAATCAGCTGTGCACAAAGGTACAAAAGCTATTGTATGATCAATGTATAATAAGAGATGATGCAGCAGCGCTTAAAGCCAAATTTTTTAGATATCTATTAGGGGGAACAAATTCAAACTGTAATGGATTCACTCAATGAGTCTCACTGTACGTTCAGTCAAATGCCAATAAATAGAAGCCGAAGCTCAGTGAAGAAGAAGGATGAGAGTTTACGAGTGAAAAGATAAAATACAGAGAGAGCACGCATAATGAGAGTCACTGTACGTTCAGCCCATGACTCAATACATGCTTTGCCTATAAATCAATAGACCAGGCATATCAATCTCATAAATTGCAGATATCAATGCAATAAAATAAGGTATGTGATTGAGGGAAACTCAAGTCAAATTCAACTCGAGTTGTGCAATCCCGATCCACATTGATTTATACCTTTCTTTCTGTAAATCTGACTCTGTCTAAGTCTCGGATTCAAAGCCTGTCAATACTTAATCTGGCAATGACAATATCGAGGAGTACAATATCAATACACCGCTAAAATCAATACTGGATATAATCAGAACTAAATCAAATTCTGTTTCAGCGGCATAATTGCACAATCTCAATATACTCCGCAATTCAAATATCAACCAATATCAATCTCAACCCATAATCAATAACAATACAATTCTGATATCAAATCTCAATTAAAACCATTCTGAAAATCATAACAATTTCATATGGTATCTGTTCTTCAATCCGGTTTCGATTATACGATGTCTACTATATCAAGAACATCATATATGAATCATATCCGATTCCTTCAATATCATAAATTCAAAATCATATCAAAACGTAGTAAAACTTACGTTTGCAGCTCTTGTCGATAGGAACACGGTGCTGTACTCGGATTCAAAATCGAACGGACGGATTTTCTTCTAATTGAATTCTAGTATCAAGAACTTAAAGTTTTTCCCCAGAACTCTCGTTTTTTTCCTTCGTTGTTGTCTGAAGAATGAAGCTTCCAACATATATATATATATATAAATATATATATATATATATATATATATATATATATATATATATATATATCATGCATGTGAAGGCTAGGTGGCTCTTTCTTTGTTCAGCACGTCTCGCGCATATGCGCGACCCTCCTCGACGCATATGTGCGAGACCTACTGGTCTCGGCAATAATCTCCTCGGCAGCTCGCGCATATGCGCGCTCTTCTTCCGCGCATATGCGCGAGGTTCTTTGGACTCGGCAAATAGCTCCTGCACAACTCGCGCATATGCGCGCACCTCCTTTGCAGATATGCGCGATGTCCCCTGCCTTCCTCGCGCATATGCGTGCTTCAGTGCCGCGCATATGCGCGAGGGGTACTGTCCTCGCACATACAGTCTCACATGCAATCTCATTTCGTGTCTCGGAACGATCCTTCATAATCATATCAATTCATTAATCAATAATTACAGATTAGCAGATAAAAAAATCATGGGCATTACATTTCTCCCTCCCTAAGATACGATTTCGTCCCCGAAATCACAGGCAATCAAATCATATCTATAAAAAGGTATAACAGAAGCTGAATAGAAAACTCACATCAGTGAAGGTATCTTCTTCAATGCCATGGCGACTCCACTGGACTTTCACAAGCAGAATTGTCTTAGTTCTGAGCTACTTTTCCTTCCGATCGAGAATTTGAATCGGTTTTTCGAAATAGCTCAATGTCTCGTCAAGTTCGGCCTCGTCTGGCTGAATGATTTGTGAAAAATCTGGCATGTACTTCCCCAATAATGATACATGAAAGACATCAGGTATTCCAGATAGAGAAGGCGGTAAAGCGAGTCGATAGGCACGATCTCCTATCTTCTCGAGAATCTCATACGGCCCAATATAACGTGGAGACAAATTTCCTTTCTTGCCAAATCTGACAACTCCTCTGAAAGGTGAAATCTTTAAGAATACTCTGTCTACTTTCTCAAATACCAACGGTCTACGTCAAACATTGGCATATTTGGCCTCTCTGTCTTGAGATGCCTTCATTCTCTTCTGAATCAGCTTCATTTTTTCTGTCATATCTCTGATCATATATGGTCCAATCTCAGGTACCTCAGAGATGTCATCCCAATACATCATCTCAATACTCGTCTGATAGCTGTTGTTGTACGAAAACACACAAAGTGGCAATGAATCCTGCCAATTAGTGCTAAGATCAAGCACTATAGCTCTCAGCATATCCTCCAGTGTCTGGATAGTCCGCTCTGACTGTCCGTCGGTCTGTGGATGATATGCGGTACTCAGATGTAACTTCGTACCTAGAGCCTGCTGTAAACTATGCCAGAACTGGGAAGTAACCGAGGATCACGGTCTGAAACAATCGACTTCGGCACTCCGTGCAATTTGACCACCTCTCTGACATAAATCTTTGCCATCTGGTCATGTCTGTACGTAATCTTATACGGAATAAAACATGCTGATTTGGTCAATCTGTCAATCACGACCCAAATCACATCACAACCTCGGGAGGATCTCGGTAGTTTTGTCTTGAAGTCCAGGGAAATGTGATCCCATTTCCATTCAGGAATAGACAAGCTCTGTAATAAACCTCCTGATTTCTTTCTCTCAGCTTTTACCCGTTGGCAATTCAGACATCTGGATACAAACTCAACAATATCAGCTTTCATCTGTTTCCACCAGAACTGTCTTTTCAAATCATTATACATCTTTCTGCCACCAGGATGAATACCGAATCGACTACTGTGCGCTTCTGACAATATCTGTTGTTTCAAATCTGAAACATTCGGCACAACAAGACAATTATTCACATACAGTACACTGTCACGTACTTGATACTCGGATCGATGCCCTGCTCTGACCATCGATATTTAATTCTGAACATTACGATCAACTTTCTGAGCCGCTTTAATTCTAAAAATCAGTTCTGGTTCAACTTGAACAACATATAATCTCAACGGTCTATGATCTGTCTGAAATTCTAATCCAGACAAACAACAATCTTCTATCAAATTTGAAACACCAATAGTCGATTAGGACAAAGAACATACCTTACGAATTAGTGCATTAGCTGCTGCATTGGACTTCCCTAGGTAGTATTTGATTTCACAATCGAAATCTTTTAATAAATCAAGCCATCTTCGCTGCCTCATGTTCAACTCTGATTGTGAAAACAGATATTTCAGGCTTTTATGATCGTAATAAATCTCAAACTTCTCACTGTAAAGATAGCGTCGCCATATCTTCAATGCAAAGACGATGGCTGCCAATTTAAGATCATGAATTGGATAGCCAGTCTCATGTGGCTTCACTGTCTCGAAGCATAGGTAATGACATGGCCTCGCTGCATCAGAACACATCCCAATCCTCTGTGAGAAGCATCACAATAAACAACGAAATCACCAGTACCTGAGAGGATAGTCAGTATCGGTGCACTGGTCAATCTCTTCTTCAACTCTAAAAAACTGGACTCACAATCTTCTGACCAAACAAATGGTGCATTCTTTTGAGTCAACTGCGTGATAGGTTTAGCAATGCTCGAGAAATATTTAACAAATCGACGATAATATCCTGCTAAACCCATTAAACTACGTATCTCTAGTACAAAATTCAGTCTAGGCCAACTAATCACGGCTTCAACCTTACTGGGATAAACTAATATACCATCTCCGGATATGATAGACCCAGAATACAACCTGTCTCAACCAAAATTCACATTTCGACAATTTTGCATACAGTTTCTCAGTCCTGAGAGTTCTCAACACAGTTCTCAGATGCTCAGCATGCTCAATCATATTCTTCGAATAAATCAAAATATCATCAATGAATATAGTCACGAAATCATCTAGATACTTCTGAAAGACACGGCTCATTAGACCCATAAATACAGCTGGAGCATTCGTCAAACCAAATGGCATGACAATAAACTCATAATGTCCATACCTGGTTCTGAACGCTGTCTTCAGTATATCGGAATCTCTGACACTCAGCTGATGATATCCAGATCTCAGATTGATCTTGGAATATACGGAAGAACCCTGCAACTGATCAAATAAATCAACAATACGAGGCAAAGGATATTTGTTCTTTACCGTAGCTTTGTTCAGTTGCCTGTAGTCAATGCAAAGTCTCATTGAAGCGTCTTTCTTTCTGACAAATAACACTGGAGCACCCCAAGGAGAAACACTCGGTCTGATGTAACCCTTGGCCAGTAAATCTTCTAACTGCTCTTTCAACTCTTTCAATTCAATTGGTGCCATTTTTAGGGAGCTCTGGAAATCGGAATTGTACCTGGTACAAATTCGATGCTGAAGTCTATCTCTTTGACTGGAGGCAATCTCGGAATCTCATCTTGGAGGACATCAGCAAACTCACACACCACTGGCAAATCAGCCAATGATGGACTCGACTTCAATAAGTCAACTGAATATACAAGGAACCCCTATGCTCTTTTCTGCAATAACCGAGTCATAGACATAACAGATATCAAAGGGATTCTAGCTTTAGAACCCTTACCGTAATATTTCCATTCTTCAGCCATCTCAGGTATGAATCTCACAATCTTATGGAAAAATCCACAGTAGCTCTGTACTTGGTCAACATATCGATACCGATAATACAGTCAAAATCAGACAACCCAAGCAGAATACAATCTAACTCAATCTCATGTCCGTCATACTGTAGCATACAATGTTTCACAGCATTCACTGATATCAAACATGTCCCCAAAGGAGAAGAGACAGACACTACAGCAGATAAAGACTCAATAGGCAATGCATGACTCAATGCAAATCTTTCAGATATAAAAGTATGAGAAGCACCCGTATCTATCAATACATAAAAAGAGTAACCACATAAAGAACAGTTATCTGCAACAACATCATCTGGTGCTTCCTAAGCCTGCTCCTCTATCAAAGCAAATACTCTGGCCTGCTGTCTAGGAGGCTGGCTTGCTGTCTGGCTTCCTCCTTGCCTTTACTGTAACTGAGCGGTTGTTGGCTGGAACGGGTGAACAGCAGCTGATCGTCTAACAGTATGTGCTGCTGATCCCGATGATTCGGCTCTCTGGGATCTTTGGGAACCCCGCTGTGGACATACTCTACAAAATGTCCCTGCTGTCTGCAGATGTGGCAACTACCAAACACTCCTTGGCATTGCTCTGTGGGATGTCTCTCTCCGCAAGTTCTGCAGTAAGCTCCGGTATAACTCTGTTTGGAACCACGGGAGCTAGAAGAACTGCTGCCAGACTTCTTAAACTGCTTTCCTCTAGCTTTCAACTGATCTTTCTTCCCACTACTACTACTACCACTCTGGAGGCGGTTGATGGAATTGAATAGTAGATGGCTGCTGTGGTCTCGGTGCTGGAGCGACATACACATCTCCTTTCTGCCTCATCAGGCCCGCTTCAGCTCCCTTTGCTCTGTTCAGGGTATCTACAAAGTTATTCGGTCGCCCTGTATTCACCAACGTAAATATTTCAGGATTCAATCCATTGATGAATTGGTCAGCAACTGCTTCGTCATTCTCAGCCACGTGTGGAGCAAATCTCATCAAAACCTTGCTGGAGGTGTTCTGTCCTCGCACAACCATTTTGCTGGAGGTGTTCTGTCCTCGGCATAAGCTACTCGCGCATATGCGCGAGGTGTTTTGTCCCCGCACATGTAACATGCCTTCCTCTTGTCTTTCTCGGGCTTTTCCTTCCATAATCACATAAATTTATCAATTAATAATCTTGGATTATCAGAATAAAATCTCGGACATTACAATTCTCCCGCTCTAAGACATGATTTCGTCCCCGAAATCACAGGCAATCAAATCAAATAGATAAGAAGTATAACAGAAGCTAAATAGGAAATTCACATCAGTGAAATAACTCTAGAAACTTATGTCTCATATCTGATTCAGTCTCCCAAGTAGCTTCTTCAATGCCATGACGACTCCACTGAACTTTCACAAGCTGAATAGTCTTCGTTTTGAGTTGTTTTTATTTACGATCAAGAATCTGAATCGGCTTTTCAAAATAACTCAGAGTTTCATCAAGTTCGGCCTCGTCAGGCTGAAGAATATGAGAATAATCAGGAAGATATTTCTGTAATAAAGATACATGAAACACATAATGTATTCCAGATAGAGACAGAGGTAGAGCAAGTTGATAGGATTGATCACCTATCTTCTCCAGAATCTCATACAGACCAATATACGTGGAGATAAATTTCCTCGCTTGCCAAATCTGACAATGAGTCTGAAAGGAGAAATCGTCAGAAATACTCTGTCTCCTGCCTCAAATACCAACGTCGTCGTCGAACATTGGCATATTTGCCCTATCTATCCTGAGTTGTCTTCATTCTTTGGCGAATCAGCTTTACTTTCTCAGTCATATCTCGAATCATATCAGGCCCAATCTCAGGTATCTCAGAGATATTGTCCTAATAAAGAGGGGATATGCATTTCTTGCCATATAACGCTTCAAACAGAGCCATCTCTATACTCGTCTGATAGTTGTTGTTGTACGAGAATTCACATAGTGGTAATGAATCTTGCCAACTAGTGCCAAAATCTAGCACTACAGCTCTAAGCATATCCTCTAATGTATGGATAGTCCGTTCTAACTGTCCGTCAGTCTGAGAATAATATGCAGTACTCAAATGTAACTTCGTACCTAGAGCTTGTGGCAAAATGTGCCAAAAGTGCGAAGTAAATCGAGGATCACGATCTGATACAGTGGACTTCGGCACTCCATGCAGTCTGACCACTTCTAACATTAATCTCTGCCATTTGGTCATGTCTGTACGTCATTCGATAAGGAATAAAATATGCTGATTTGGTCAATCTGTCAATAACGACCCAAATCGCATCACAACCTCTGAAGGATCGTGGTAGCTTTGTCACAAAATCCATGGAAATGTGATCCTATTTCCATTCTGGAATAGATAAGCTATGCAACAGACCTCATGGTTTCTTTCTTTCTGCTTTCACCTGTTGGTAATTCAAGCACTTGGATACAAAATATGAAATATCTGATTTCATATGTTTCAACCAAAACTGTTTCTTCATATCGTTATAGATCTTTCTGCCACCAGGATGAATACTGAATCGACTACCGTGTGCTTCTGACAAAATCTGTTGTTTCAAATCTGAAATATCTGGCACAACAAGATGATTATTCAAATATAATACATCATTACGAACCCGATATTCTGATTGATGCCCTGCTCTAACCATCACAATTGAGTTCTGAATATTCTGATCAACTTTCTTTTCTTTGATTCTTAAAATCAACTCTGGTTCAACTTGAATAGTATAGAGTCTCAGAGGCTTACAATCTGTTTCAAATACTAATCCAGAAAGACAGAAATCTTCAATCAAATTTGAAACACCAATTGTCGATAAGGATAAATTACATACCTTTCGACTCAGTGCATCAAAAAGAGTTTCATTTTTAAATGAAGTTACACGATCCAGTTCGTATTATTAGTTTACGCTCAACGAATCGGTTGATAGGAATCACACGATTATTTCTATTGATCGGTCATATAGGCCCGAGTTGGACATCCAATTGCTTCGATTTGAATTATCCGGAGAATGCAATGCCTTATGTATATAGCAAATTCCAACCAATTCCCAAAAAATATAAATTTGTATCAAATTCGAACTAGTAACTAATCCCAACATAGAAATACTGAAAAAACCCCTATAAGCAAAAAACCTCAAATATCCTTGATCGTAAGCCATATAATTATCACTATAAATAAGAACCATAATTACAACAATAGTGAGCTGCTGTATTTGATTTTCTCGGATAATATTTGATTTCACAATCAAAATCTTTCAATAAATCAAGCCATCTTCATTGCCTCATATTCAGTTCTGACTGTGAAAATAAATATTTCAAACTCTTGTGATCAGAATAAATCTCAAACTTCTCACCATATAGATAGTATCGCCAAATCTTCAATGCAAATACGATAGCAGCCAATTCAAGATCATGAATCGGGTAGCGAGTCTCGTGTGGTTTCAATTGTCTTGAGGCATAGGCAATAACATGTCCTCGCTGCATCAAAACCTAATCCTCCGTGAGAAGCGTCACAATAAACAACAAAATCACCAGTACCTAATGGAATAGTCAACACTGGAGCACCGGTTAATTTCTTTTTCAACTCTAGAAAACTGACTTTACATCCCTCTGACCAAACAAATGGAGTATTCGTCTGAGTCAGTTGAATAATTGGCTTAGCAATACTAAAAAATCTTTGATAAATCGTCGATAGTAGCCTGCTAAACCCATAAAACTGCGTATCTTTGGCACTGATGTCGGTCTAGGCCAATTGATCACAGCTTCAACTTTGCTAGGATCAACAGAAATACCATCTCCAGATATAATGTGCCTCAAAAATACAACCTGTCTCAGCCAAAACTCACATTTCAATAAGTTGGCATACAGTTTCTCAGCCCTCGGAGTTTTCAAATACAATTCTCAAATGTTCAGCATGATCATTCAGATTCTTTGAATAAATCAGAATACCATCAATAAAGATAATCACAAAGTTATCTAGATACTTCTGAAATATACGGTTCATCAAACCCATAAATACAGCTGGATCATTCGTTAAACCAAACGGCATGACTATAAACTCATAATGACCATACCTGATTCTAAAAGCTGTCTTCGATATGTTAGAATCTCTGACTCTTAGCTGATGATATCCAGATCTCAGATCCATCTTGGAATAAATAGAAGAACCCAGCAAGTGATCAAATAAATCATTGATATGAGGCAAAAGGTATTTATTCTTTACCGTAGCCTTTTTCAATTGTCGATAATCAATGCAGAGTCTCATTGAACCGTCTTTCTTTCTGACAAACAGTACCAGAGCACCCCAAGGAGAAACACTCGGTCTTAATCCTCTAACTGAACTTTCAAATCTTTTAATTCAATCAGTGCCATTCTGTATGGAGTTTTCTAAATAGGTATTGTACCTGGTATTAACTCAATGTTGAAATCTATCTCTCGAACTGGAGGCAAACCCAGAATCTCATCTAGAAAGACATCAGCAAACTCGCATACCACTGGTAAATTTGCCAATGAAGGGCTCGATTTCAGTACATCTACTGAATACACAAGGAATCCCTCTAGTCCTTTCTATAATATTCGAGTCATATATAACACAGATATCAAAGGAATTCGCGCTTGGAACCATTACCGTAAAATTTCCATTCATCAGCTATTTCAGGTCTGAATCTTACAACATTCTGGAAACAATCTACGGTAGCTCTGTACTTGGTCAGCATACAATATCGATAATACAGTCAAAATCAGAAAAATCGAGTAAAATACAATCTAACTCAATCTCATTAGCATCATACTACATCATACAATGTCTAACAGAATTCACTGAGATAAGACCTCTCCCCAACGGTGAAAAGATGATACTACAGCAAATAAAGACTCAACAGGCAAAGCATGCATCAATGCACAAGTATCAATCAATACATAAGCAGGATAACCACAAAGAAAACAGTTACCTGCAACAACATCATCAAGTTCTTCTCTGGCCTGCTATCTCGGAGGCTTGCTAACAGTCCGACTTCCTCCTGGCCTCGGTTGTGACTAGGCAGGTGCTAGCTGGAAAGAGTGAACAACATATGATCATCTATCAGCGACTGATCCAGAAAATTCTGCTCCCTGGGATCTTTGAGAACCTCGCTGTGTACATACTCTGGCAAAATGTCCCTGCTATCTGCAGATGTTGCAACAACCAAACACTCCTTGGATTGGTATGTGGGATATCTTCCTCCAGAATTTCTGCAATAAACTCCTGTATAACTCTGGCTCTGTCGTGAAACACTGGAGTTAGATGAACTGCTTCCAGATTTCTTAAACTGTTTCCCTCTGGCTTTCAAATAATCCTTCTTCCCACTGCTACTACTACCATTATCAAATCTGGGAGGGGGTTGGTGGAATTGAGGGAAAGGTTGTTGCTGTTTCTGTACTGGAGCAATATATGAAACTCTTTTCTGCCTGATCAGGCATGCTTCCGCTCCTTTTGCTCTGTTCAAAGCATCAGCAAAATTATTCGGTCTCCCAATATTTACCAGTGTAAAAATCTCAGGATTCAGCCCATTAATAAACTGATCAGCCACTGCTTCATCATTCTCAGCAACATGTGGAGCAAAACGCAGCAAAGTATAGAATTTAGCCACGTATTCTTCAATATTCAATTGTCCTTGTTTCAGGTTGGCAAATTCCGCACCTTTGTCATTTTTGTAAGATACTGGGAAAAATCGTTTATAAAATTCTGCTTTAAAGATCTTCCAAGTAATAACCGTACCTCTATGTTCGAAAGCCCTCTTGGTTGTAAGCCACCAACTCTTTGCAACATCATGCAACTGGTGCCTAATCAATCTGACTCTACGCTCAACTGTATAGTCGAGTGAATCGAACAACATCTCGATGTCATCTAGCCAACTCTCGCAGTCAACAGACATCCCAGTGCCTTTAAGAGTCGGTGGTTTAAATGACTGAAATCTCTTCAACAGTGTTTCCATAGGGGTTGTTGTGACATCCATCGGATTATTGGAGGTAATACCCTATTCTGGGATTCTTCGAGGAGGCATATCTGATTATCAAAATGGTTAGTGATCAAGTCTAACAAATATGTCTCAGTCCTCCTCTGATCATCTTACCTCTGATCAAGAATCGGTTCTGATTCATTCTCAAATAATACACGTTTCCAATCAAATCAGATAATCAGGGAAACATGTATGTTATAAAGCAGTAACACATGTTAGCACCACAAAAGCACGGAAGAAAACTCAATATACCCCGCTCACTCTCTTCTATCTCAGTCTAAGGAACACACAGCTCTGATACCACCTGTTGTGGAGACACGGACGCTAACTCATTTCTTAAATAATCTTTGGGATTAAATGCATCAATTAAATAAACTGGGTCAAATCTTTTTACACACGTTTACAAACTGTAACAACATGTGATAATCAATCTTATTTCATTTCCAAGATCAAGTTTAATATCTACAACCTGATCAGAAGTACAAACTTGTTCAAAATAAAATCATACAAACTAAGGTTCAACAACTACATATCAAGTGTTGAAAACCAATTCTACTTCTGGGCCCGGATCTCCACTCTAACCTCAATATTTCATTCTCTTCTCGACCATGATCATGTCCCACCTGTTGTTATGCACACATAAACACAACAACAGCCAGATAACTCCGGCGAGAATATAATTCCCAGCATAAACAATGTATACATGCATTTCATATAAACATATACAAAAGAATAAACATTTATCAAATAACATGTATCACAATCTGAAGAACATGAATCGATATAAATTGTAAATCAAACTCTTAGACTCTTAATTTCTGACTCGACTCTTATCTAGGGATCTCGATTCCCGGACGTTGGTACATTATATCGAATCTCTACAATAGGAGTCAATCTAATCCTAAGCACATTGATATAAACCAAACATCCAGTGACTTGACAATTCTGCCAAAGACTTGGCACCTTTGCCAAAGTCTCTTTCTCGATATCTATCTTCTATTCTCTACTTTTCTATAAATCAATAGAATAAGCATACGCATTCAAGAAATACAAAGGTATTAAAGAAATAACCATTAATTATGTGGTTTTTGGGAACTCAGTTGTATCTGACTTGAGTTATCTATCTCAGTTCAACATTGGTTTATACCTTTCTTTTCGTCGGAGTTCTTGATTGACGAGATCAAATATTAATCTGTCTCTGTTTGTTCTTCGAAGCTTTCAATACCACATCAGAAATGACATATTACTATCAACATACACTTCAAAATAAAACATCTCAATCTTATCAAATTCTAACGGCATAACGGTACAATCTCGAGATACCGTCAATACCAACAATAAACGGCCAATCTAAACAACTCATAAGTAATCAATAAACACAATTTCAATACCAAATCTGTATATTCTCAATCAAATATAACCTGAAAAAGATAACAATTTTATACGGTATCCGTTTTTCGATCCGGTTTCGATTATACGATTACCACAATCTCAAGAACACATAATAACAATCAAATCCTGATTCCTCCAACATCAAATTTTGAACCATGTAAGAAAAGTAATAAAACTTACATCCTGTCGAAGTCTTTGACGAGAGGAACACAGAAATAAACTCGGATTGAAAATCGGACGGTCGGATCTTGCAAAATCACAACTCTATGATTCAAGGAATACTTGAGGAATTTTCCATGGAACTTGTCTCGTTATTTCTTGCTGGAAGTCTGAAGGAATGAAGGAAGATTTATCCTTTAAATCCATGGCAAGGACAAGTGTCTCATTTCTTTGTACTTTCACGTCTCGCGCATATGCGCGTCCATCACCGCCGCATATGTGCGAGACCTAGTGTCTCGGTGCAACATAATTCTTCTACTCGTGCATATGCGCACCCTTTCTCGGCATAATTAAAGTTCACAAAATCGCTCATATGCGCGCCCTATCTCGCGCATATGCGCGAGGTCTTCTGCCTCGGCATAAGCTACTCGCGCATATGCGCGCCTCTTTTCGCGCATATGCACGAGGTGTTCTGTCCTCGCACATGTAACATGCCTTCCTCTTGTCTCTCTCGGGATTTTCCTTCCATAATCATATCAATTTATCAATTAATAATCTTGGATTATCAAAATAAAATCTCGGGCATTACATCCCTCATCTGCTCTTCTCCGTAAATCAACCATCCTCATTGTAGAACCGAGCGCAACGGCTTTAAAAAAAGCTATAGTTGGTGGTAATGGTACAATTCGAATATTTAAACTACATAGCAGCTCAAGCATCATGGTTGGATCGCTCTACCAATCAAGGACAATTATTGCACCCAACAATCTCCCTCCCAATAATTGCACTCCTTGTAATCAATGAGAATCAAACTGGTGACCTTGACTCTGATACCAATTGTAGGACCGAGCGCTTTCCGTTTTACCAAAAGCTATAGCTGGTGGTAATGCTGCAGCTCAAATCTTTTAAACTGCACAGCAGCTCAAGCACCACGGTCCAATAGCTCTGCCAAGCAAGGAAAACTATTGCACCAAACACTCATCCACATCAACAATTATTCTACCAGTTTCTGAATCAGCAGCACAACCATCTACCTATACTGAATAAGAACTGACCTTAGAAAATGTAAACGAAATGCTGCAATCAGTTGTTGAAGATATTTAAATGGAATACAAAGATGATACAGCTGCTGATAACGTTGTTGCATCGCTTGAAGATGTAGAAATGGTCTCAACAACAGAAACAGAAGTCCAAGCTGAAGCAACTTAATTACAACCTGAACAAAATGTCACTCCAATATTCCAAGAACCATAAACTGCACCTGAACTTCCATCATCTCATCTGGTGATTCCTGAGACTTCATGTCTGAAGCTGCTCAGAAACTGATCTCGAAAAAGACTGTTGAAGCTTCTAGCTCTGCAACGGAGCATCAGGATAGCCTCCCAATCAATCAGTTCAATAAGAAACAGTGTCAGAACTGGTATAAGATATAGATCAAGATGCAACCCTAGAACGGCTTGCAGTAGTGGATTATAACCCGAAGGGAAAAGGTAAAGAAAAGGCTCCCGTTGAAGAATTCTCCCAGAACTTCCACTTGCAGCTGATGTGATGTTGGACAATATTTTATCACATTTCATAGATATTCAGTCAAATATCTCTCAAATCAAATCCACTCAGTTGTTGAATTCTTTGAGTCTGTACACTTTAAAAGATCATACCATGAAAGACTTGAAGCAGCTTACAAAGGATGTATCTGCTCATACAAAAGATGAAAATAGAATAAGTTACAATTCTTACAATGCTTTCCTCCCAGGAACTACTCAGCAACCGAATTGATTTTGTCCATATAATTAATCCTATCTAAAATATTGACATCGTACAAGATCAACTGGCTGAAGTATATGCCCAATTCAGTTCAGCACTTATTCTTTTCTCCAAAGGAGCAGGTGTTGACAAAAAATGGGAAGAACGGCAGGAAGCAGCAGTAGACACAAGCATCAAGAAGAGGAGTGAAACAGACAAACCAACTGATAAAGGACCAGCTGAGAAGAAATCAAAGAAATGATCTAGTATCTGTAGTCTAAATCAGGCGTTAGTCTGTAGGATATCTGTGCATTATTTTTTTTTTAAAATGAATGCACGAATCTGTACTTACCTCTTTCAAATTCAATGAAAAACTACTGATGATTATGTAGAATCTGTACATTATTTTATCTACAATAAATTTCGTTATTTCAGTCTAATAAGTTCATCGATCCAAGATATCTAAATTTTGTCAAACATCAAAAAGAAAGAAATTATTGGAATATTATAAGTTTCAGAGTTGGACAACTAAATCTGTAAGAGAACTGAAGAACAAATCTGATCCGACATAATCAAGAGATCGTAATTGAAAGAATATTTAAAATCGATGACATAAAGTCCAGTAAACGAATTGGTAACTAGAACTGAAGACTTCGCGTAACTGAATTGGAAAAACCTTTATCAACTGAAGTATCCAAAACTGAAATAACATCAGTTAAAACTCATGTTGACCAGCTGAACTAATCTGTCAGCCGACTTCTGATCAGTTAGCCACGTCATCAATTGTAGTATCAGCCGAAATACTGACAGTTTGTACCAAAGCAGAACAGTTGGTACAGCACAGAACAGTCTGATACTTCGTACTACTGTGAGATAAAGTCATCTACATGGACTAAACGACGATTCAACGAATATTAGTTATTAAATGCATTCAATGTGATAGTTGGAATCAAAGACTATATATAGCCGATCGATTCAGTTGAAGAAGGTTGGTGAAACATACTGAACAAACTATCTACAATCATCAATAAGTTGTGATACAGTTTTCGAGCATTTCTCGGTTTACAAATCGCACACTTAAGCTCTTATTTCATTATATTTATTTGTAGCATTCAGGCTACTCCTTAAGAGTGATCCAGTTATTTGTCATAAGGTATTTGAAAAACTAAGATTTTCTGTTTGGCAGTGTACAAGTCCAACTATAGTGGATTATTACAATCTGTTGTAATACATCAAAGTATTTTAGATAAAAACCCATCATTGAGATAGAAGGGGTTACGTATGAGCATTTGAAGACTCCGAGCATCCATAAAAATCTTGTGTTCTATTTTGTTATCTATTCAGTTCTTACATTACCTCACACTCAGTATTTAATTTATATTTCAGTCTAATTCCGCACTATCATTAGTCGAGCGATTATATTGACAGACAAGATTTCATGATAAGTCCAATTAAAAGACCGATTCATACTCACAAGATTGAAAAAAGCCAGAGTGTTTATTCAATCCCCTTCTAAACACTCTAATTGCATTAACTGATCCAATCACATGTTGATTTCTTAGTTTAGAAATAAGAAAACTTCCAGTGCAACATCCACAATTGAAGCAGAGTATTTATCTTCTAGAAGCTGTTGTGACCAACTGCTCTGGATACAACAACAATTCAGAGATTATGGGATCATTGCACATGAGTCACCAAACTTTGGTGACAATACAAACATCATAGAAATCACCTACAATCTAATTCTACACTCCAGGACCAAACACATTGATATCAAACATCACTTCATAATAGATCATGCATTGAAGAAAGACATAAGGCTGGAATATATCTCAACTGATCAACAATAAGCATATATTTTGATCGAGCTTTTCCTGGACTAAGTATCCCCAATAAAAATAATTAAAAAGTTCAAGATCAATATGATCACAAGTGCACGATGCAAGTTAAAGTATAGTGTATCAACATTCAGATATCATTCCACCGAGACTGTATTAAACGAATATTATTTTCAATTATATATTCTTTAGCTAGCGATACTTCGAATTGATTTGTTAACTACTAGAATTTAAATAACTAAATTATTCAAAAGTTAAATAAGAAAAGTAAAATGAATATAAAAATCAAATAGAAAGTGAATTTGTTTGAATCTCGATTCACCTACCCCTCGTTATTTTCAATAAATAATCTTGACTAATGTTCAATACCTTTGAAAAGATTCTATAAATAATTAACACACTTTATCAATCAATGTTAAACTAATTCAACACGAACGGTGAATTGCATGAACGATATATGGAATCTTCTAGCTTTCTAATAATTGGACTATGACTCTTAACATGTATTCAATTTCATATTTCTATGTAAATTATAAATTCATAGATTATATTACTCGTTCCTATTGCAACTTATTCTTTCGAACTCACACGCAATATAAAATATTATCAAAGTTAGACTTCAATAATTCAAGGAAAAAAAGTAATATAATCGAGAATAAAACAAGTCGATGATTAAATTAGTTCAAACTATCGTTTGGGTAGGATCACCTTGAATCTCAACAAAAGACAAGTTTAGTGATAAAATTCATAATTAAATGTGAAACACAACAATTAAATTAAATTCTTAAACTAAAACTACTAGAATAATAAAAAAACGGAAGACACAAAACTCTGAAAGGCTAAATTCTTCAAGTTTCCTCGACTCCGGTTATTTTATCCTCACGTCCAACTGCTCTCCTTTGCTGATAAAAACTATTATACCCCTAAAAAACGTGTCATAAGGTTTCTCAAGTAGGTAGCATCAAGAAAAAATGAAAAGAAATCGGTGCATATTTTTTCCTTCTTAATTGCGTTGGGGCTGATGGAATTTCCCGCCCAATGCAACATGCTCGAAAATCGTTTTTCTGTTCGTGCTAGGGCGGGCAAAAACATATTGTAGTTATCCTTGCACACAAATCCTCTTTGTTTCTCTTCTTGAGCGCACTAGGGCGGAAAATTTCCCTTGCCCCATCGCACGTGGCTCGATTTTTTGATCCAATTATCTTTATGTGTATGCTGGGGCGGACATTTCCATTCACCCTAGCATGCATTTCTCAAATTTAGTCCTTGAAACTTTCTTGACCACATTTCATACAAATCAACCCATACACATGAAAAACAATTCACATGCATAACGTATAATAAAAACAACTAAATATAAATGAAATCTCAAGAAAAATGCATCAATGTGACTCAAAATGACAAAAAAAACATGCAAAAACGACACATATCAAGCTCTAGATATTAACATTTTGCTCGCTCTCGAGAAAAATAGGTTACAAGACACAATACAACCAAACAAGAGTTCGCTCAATGGTGCGTTAATGGTTCGCGGTTTGCCTCAATGTATATCCAACACATCACCAATCAATTAGCGATGCCAATTGTGTACATTCCTAGAAGTTTACTCACTACAATCTTTCATGAATTTTAAATGTGTGTGTGTGTAATGTTGTATCGAGAATCATGCATTTCAACAGTTCCATTTTCAAAAGCTGCAATAAACTTTAATCAACATGTTGATCCTCTCTTACATACCACAGAGCAGGATCAACGTTCAAGGACTTCTCTCCAAAACAAGTGTATGAACCATGTGTATTCCATTTCGATCCCAGATATCAAACAATTTGAATAATGTGTTCATAGTCCGTATATGATATCCACGCTTCAAAGATTGCGTCATCAATTGGTGGTGTACCTAATAGCTCATTGATAGTTTTGGAATCATACTACACCAAGCAGCCCCTAACAAATGCTTTAATATCTCTACGTTCCGCAGCATTCGCCTAAAATTCTGGGACCAGCGCCACCAATACTGCTTTAGGAGGTTCACAAAAGTTTTCCCAACCACTGCTCACAATTTGATCTTTGACCATAGTAAAATTATTCAGCAACTGGAACTCACACTTTGGAATTGGATTTCTATTGGTCTTAGCATGTTCAAATCTTTGTCTAGGATCATCATTAACAAATCTACCTGAAGTATTAGAGGATGAGGAAGAAGCATGGGTTACCTTTGCTCGCTTTGATGCCATGAATGACGAACTAGAGCAAGTTCGGCGTAAGAAGACTTGAAGGTGACCGGAAAGTGTATGGAAACTGGCGTAGAGAATGATTGTGCGGCGCACATGTTTTTTTATCCACTAGCGCCCCCCTTGGGTGTGTAATAAAACCTAGGCATGCTCAGGCATACTAAAACATCTGCCCTAGTGCGCCCCCTATGCTAAAATGGTGGCTGAGTAGAGTGCGCTGGGTGGATGGTTTTATCCGCCCTAGAGCGCCCTACTCGGGTTTTTAACTTTTTTGAAAAAAAAAATCGCGAATTAACGTCATTGGTAGAAACGTCAAAAACTTGATCGACATTTTCTTGGACTAAGAACCCCCAATAAAAATATTTAAAAAGTTCAAGCACAATATGATTGCAAGTGCACCATACAAGTTATAGTATAGTGTATAAAAATACGGATATTGTTCCACCGAAACTGTATTACACAAATATTATTTTCAATCATATATATTTTTTTAAAATGACACTTCGAATTGATTTATTAACTTTTAGAATTTAAATAACTAAATGGTTCGAAGATCAAATAAGTAAAGTAAAATAAATATTTAAAATCAAATAAGAAATGATCAATCATCATGTGGTCGACTGATCATTCTAGCTATACCAAGTACCTTTGGGGCGGGGTGTCAGCAACTCTTGTCACTGGGCCATGGCCAAATATGGAAATACGATCTCTCTCTAGGAATTCTCTCGTAAACGGGCTCCCTCTGTGGTCTTTTCTCTCACGATATTCTCAATCATCCTTTATGTCACTATCAATGCACATCTTTCAAAATATTTTTCCTTTCCTTTTATTTATAAAATATTGTATCCTTCAAAGATCATAAAATAGTATTTTCGGGGAAAAAATCGAATAGCCTTTGCATATATCATAAAAATATCATATTTTCATCATAAACATTTTAAAATATCATTTAGCATATATTATGACTCTTCGGGACACTGCTAGACCTTTCGAACTACCCCGGACCTAAAATGACCATTTTACCCTAGACGTCGGACTTCTCAATTTTGAATTTTTCTTAATTTTATTGACTCGAACCTATTCCAAACCATCATATAGGCTTAAATTTGAATTCTAATATTTTTCTTAGACGTAAACCTGAGCCTTTCGATATAATTACTTAATAGCTAAACCGTGAAGCATTTTAAACCCGAATTAATCCCAAACTTAATATTTGCTTCCCAAACTTTAAACATAAGCTTTTCATCATTAAGCTACCCCCGTGAGTCAGGAACCGTCCCCCGTGAAGCATGATTCGTGCCTCATTTCTTCCCTAAACATTTTCGAACTCTTTTCTCCCAAACCAAGTCGTACGCGCCTATTCTATCAAGCCACCCTCGAGCTCCCTTAGACCAGACATTGACCAGACCCTAGCCTACCCTCCTGGACTAGCCACCAGCCATCCGAAGCTCCCCGCACCTTGCTTTCCCCAAGCCTATCCCATGGAAACATTCCAAAACATGCAAGGAAAATCTAACTTTCGAGCTTCCACAATACACTTCCTTCGTTACTATAAAGCCTTCGTTTACCCCTTAAACACCATTTTTTTACCATCTTCTAATGTATCCTAACCACAGAAAGTCCTTTAGAAATCATAACATGTCTCAAAAGAGCGTAAAAACATCAAAATTTTGAAAAATATTCATCCAACATTCAAAATTGATCAATATAATTTTCATGCTTTAAAACATAAAACACATATATTATAATTTGAATGGTGAAAAAAAAGTTTAGAAACGTGCATTTGCATTTAAAACGCTATAAATACAAATACCGAAGCGGTGGAATGTGACGAACGGAGGATGATCTCTACCTTTTTTCTTGTCAAAAGCCCACTGAAAACCCAGCTTGAGATGGAAGAGAGTCGGGTGATCGTTGTTGGAAGGAAGAACGAGGAAGAAATTCGAAGAACAAAGGAGAAAAATATCGAAACTTCACTTGCCCAAGACAAAGGATCGGCCGCTGTAACTCACTTCAATTCCCGTAACTTTTGTGTGTTTGCATTTCGTGGGTATGTGTAACGTCTAGTGCTAAAAATACTACTAGAAAATTTTTTTAAGCTATTTTCGAAAATTACAATCAACACTTGCGTTTTAAAAAGATCATTTACTACTAAATGAAAAATATTGCAGTTAATTAATTTTAATCACCTCAAATTCCTAGATTATGGTTTTAACGGAACTAAAATGTAACATCCAAAATCCTGCTAAATCATCAAGATAGTAAAATATGAAAATGTATAAAATAACAATGTTTTACTTCTGACTCATAAACGTATAATGCTGAAACATTTACAGCCCTCGGGTTAACGTGCACACACCCAGCTCCGTCTACTCAGTCTTTGGTGCCTCCAGTCTCCACATCAATATTCTCACATGAACAACTATAATTCGTTTTAAAACTTGGATCGGGGTCCCGGTTTTAACCTGAATCAACCCGAAACTTGGCCAAAATTCTCCAAACTTAAACCATGACTTGAACCTACATGACCAGTCCTTAAACCACTAGTTTCAGACCACCTAAGACCCTCGACAACCCTTGGCCAGCTGCTGGAAATTTCGGTCCTTCTCAAGATGCGAACCCTAGTGCACCTAACCTCTCAAAACTCGACCCTAGGCCCGAACAAACGTGACCAGCCCTTAGACCACTATCCTAAGGCCAAGATCAAGCCGTGGAATCCTTCTTAGACCAGCCCTACTCATGCCTATAGCCCCTTCTCGTCAGACTGCTCGGCTCCACCAAAAAGCAACTCAACTAGCCATCCAACCTTCCCATTGACCTCACTCTTGAGACCAGTAGCTCATGGCCCCTTCCCAGCCTTGACACTGACCCACCAAGGTCTGAATCACGGCTGGTACCGAGCAATTCATTGTTGCTCCCATCCCTTTCACCCAATCTAGCCATATCGAGCCTTAACCCTAGACAAAACCCTCGGCCCTTGCATTTTTACGATCCTCAAAGTAGATCCTTGCTCCTAGAATTCTTCCAACATGGTGAACACCGCCTCTACACCGAGATTTAGCAGGCCCCTTTCACACACAAGCTAGAAATCGTGAGCCTCATGTCAAGAATATACATGCTTTTGTTTCAAATTCGTGTAAAACCAAAGCAAAATGATAAATCTGATATTTCTTATGCATCAAAATACATTCAAACATATAATGATGTGAATGATGAGAAAAACTAGGTATATGGCGTGCCTTTTTGTTTTAACGCTTGAAAAGCTTGATATAATCCGCAGAGAACGTGCACCAGAGAGACGGAGAAGAGATTCTTTGAAAGAAAATTGAGAAAACCTAAGGAAAAGCTGCTAAAATTTTGAAGATGGCTGCTGGAGTTGGGAGAAGGGGCGGCCGAAGGTGAGTGTGTGAGATTAGGGTTTTTGGGATGTAGTTTAAGTATAATATAAGTAGTATAATGGGCCCTTAATTAAAATTAAGGAGGTTAAGTAGAATTTTGGGCTCATTATGCAATAAAATAATACCTTTAAGCCCAAAAACACTCCCGTAAAATATTTCGTTTAACTACGTTTTTGAAAATATTGATCGAACCCTCAAAAAGTCCCCTGACTTGCTAAAATTTGCGTACCGATTCGAAAATCACCCTTAATTACGCCATATATTAAATAATTATTTATTAAAAATATTTTTCTTTAACTGTCCCAAGTCTCGGTTCCTCGTTCGAGCGCAAAATACTACTAAAAGGCCCTTATACATGAAATTTTAGCAAACCATGAAATAAAACACATATCCATGCAATAATCATGCATTTAATGCATTAAAATAATTAAACACATATTTTAGTAAAACCCTAGATTGCATGCCGTCAGGTTACGTAGTTCGAATTTCCTAAACCTTACAATTCCTCCCTCTCATATAGAATTTCGTCCTCAAAATTGAAAACATACCGAATAACTCTGTGTAGCGACTCCTCATCTCAGTCTCCCAAGTTTCCTCCTCCTCTGAATGATTCAGCCACTTGACCTTGACTATTTGGATCACCTTGTTTTGTAGCCTCCTCTCCTGCCTATCCAATATCTGATTAGGTCTTTCCACGAAAGACAGGTTCGACGTCAGCTACTGCGGCTCATTATTCAGCACATGCGAAGAGTTCGACATGTTCTTCCGCAGCATGAGACGTGTAACACGTTATGAACTCCCACCAGATTCGACGTAATGCAACTTTGTAAACTAGTGTCCCCACTCTCTCTAGGATCTCGAATGGTCCTATGAATCTAGGACCGATTTTGCCCTTCTTCCCAAATCTCATTACACCCTTAATTGGTGCGAACTTCACAAACACATGATCGCCGACCGCTGATCTGCATAACTCTTCTATCAGCTCTGAGCGGTCTTCATCCTGTCCCGGATCTTGACCACTAAATCTGTAGTCTGACTCAAAATGTCTAGTACCAAATCTTCTCTTTCCCCTACCTCATTCCAATAACAGGTGATCTACACTTTCTCCTGTAAATTTCCTCGTATGGAGCCATACCGATAGATACTTGATAACTATTGTCGTATGTGAACTCCACAAGAGGTAGTTTCGGCTCCCAACTACCCTGGAAGTCGATCATGAAAGCTCTGAGTAGGTCCTCCAGTAGTGGGGCCCTTGTTCCTAGGGAAAATTCACCCATAAAGTTTCGAACATTCCTCAATTTAGTCCCTCATTTCTTCAAATATTGCATTCTAGTCCCCATAAAAATTCGAATTTACTCTTAGGTTCTAATATTCGAAAATTATTACACTGATAACAAAATTTTTCGAAAGAAAACAAGAAAAATCCCTCAGCTTTTCATTTTTTCAATTAGGTTCCTATACTATTCGTTTATTGCATTTTAGTCCCAAAATTTGCATATACTGTAAATTACTGTAAAACATATATTATGTAAGCATGCAGGTGATAGTACTAAACTATTTAAAACATTTAAAATATGCAAACTTACAGACTTGATGTTTGACGACTGAGCTTCTGAAGCTGACGGTGGCACAATCTTTTACAGGACACTTGCTCTGATACCAATTGTAACATCTAGTGCTAAAAATACTACTAGATTTTTTTTTTTTTTTGTAAACTATTTTTGAAAATTGCAATCAACACATGCATTTTTTAGAAGAACATTTACTACTAAATGAAAAATACTGCAGTTAAATAATTTTAATCTCGTCAAATTCCTAGACTATGGTTTTAACGAAACTCAAATGTAACATTGAAAATGTAACGCCCCCAAAATTTAAAGATCCACGTGAACCACATGCATTCGATTTATTAAATTCTCTTGTATTTTAATTAATTGTTTTAAATTGTATTAAATTAATTATGTTGTGCATATTTACATGTTTAAAATATATTTTCTACATGATTGCATTAAAATGTATTTTTAAAGGTTATTCGAGTTGCGATCGAGGAACGGAGACCGATGGCGGAAAAATAGAAAATGTTTTTATTGGTTAATTGTTTTTAATTATTTAAAGTAAGGGTGATGCTTTTATTATTTTTGAAAATAAGAGGTTTTGAGGTGATTTTATATGCCGGGACGTAATTTTTATCGGTGTTGGATTTTCAACAAAAATACGAACGTTTTGACAACCCGCTAATAAATTCACAAACTTATTTAAGCAAAATTATTTTAAATATTTTAATTAAATAGTAATGGAACACACACAATAAAAGCTAAAACCAACCCATTAAACCTACAACCCCACGCCCCACAATCTCACAAATTCAGAATTCTTTTCCTCAAACTACACGGAACACACACAATATTTTGAAGGAGAAAAGTTCAAAAGTTTGCAAGGGTTCAAGCCGCCGCCGTCTCCTCGTCGTCGATCGTCAACGAGAAATCGTGCGTTTAAAACGCAAAGGCACGTCATATTCTCTTTTTACTCATCATCACACCATATTATTTATTTTATGTTGAAATTGCATGAAAATAAGTTGCACCTTTGAAGATTTTCGTATATACACCTTATATGATTTTTAAAACATGTAATTTGATCCAAAAACCGTGAATTTCATGTGCCTAAGGGTCTGCCATGGATAGGGTATTAACATGGAATGATTTATAGCCAAAACATGATAAATAATTGAGAAAACAAGGCTAGAAACGGTGGGCAAAAATTCAGTAGGAAGGGCCGAGAGTTGGAAGGTTGTGTGCATGTATGTGGCTTGTTGCCTCGTTTCTATGCATGGGGTCATGGGGCTTGGACGGGGCTGGACCAGAACTTGTATAGGGTCCGTAAGGGGTCAAGGGAAGAGTCCTAGCCATGCTAGGACTCGAAAACCAGGGGTTGGGAGGAGTCCTTGCCAAGAAAAGCTCCACCCGAGAGCTTCAATGGAGACAAGCAGGGGTGCTGTTGTGCAGGGAAGAAGGGGCTTGGCCTGGGGGTTCTGGGCTGGGCTAGGTAGACTCTTTAGGGTCCTAGGAGGGTGCTTAAGGGCCTGGGCAGGGGGTGTGGCGGCTTGGTTGGCTGCTGGTTCAAGAAGACGTGAGGTATGAATGGCAGCAAGTGTTGCGCGTGATGTTGCTGTCACGTTTCAATGCTGCGTGCGCGGGTTCTGTTGGATGGGCTGGTCTGGGCAGGATCTGGCGTGGTCCAGGGAAGGTTAGGGTAGTGTGGGCTCGGTGGTGGCTCGGCTGGGAGAGTCCTAGTTGGGTTAGGCGTCCTAGACATACAAGGAAGCACACACACAACACAGCAAAATATTAGATCGAGTTCCAGGGAGTTTTTGAGTGTGCCAGGGCTGGTTCTTTGGGCTGGGCTTGGTTAGGAGGGTCCCTAGGTAGGTTCTGGTTCAAGGTGGCTCGGGCGTGGCTCGAGTAAATTGGGAGATGGCTCGGTGTGTTCGTCGATGCGTCAAAAACGAGATTTTAATAACTAAACTTGATTCCATGGGTCCACGGGTGTGGCTCATGACTTGGAAGGGTATAATAAATCATAAAAAGGCTATGTGTAAAATTTGGGATCAAAATAAAGAGTTTTGGATTTATTCGATATTTAATCGCCTCCCGAAATGCAAATTAACGAGTTAATTGAAACGCCTAGTTTTAAACTTTATAAAATAATGAAAAATTATGATTAAGCTTAAATTATTATTATAATTCTAATTTTTTAATTTGGGAATTTATATTAATATTTGGTTTAATTCGAGATTAAAATGAATTAATACGTCACATTTAAAGATTTATTTAAAAGTCCTCGTTTTATGCTAAATAAAAATATGAGAAAATTTATGTAGGCTTAAATAATTATTTGGGACATGTTAGAATCAATGAAATTAAGAATAATGTAAAAAAACGAGAAATTTTACGTCCAGGGGTAAAACGGTCTTTTTAAACCTAAAAATTAGTAAACGTCATGGCAGTGCTCTAAATGTTGTTTTATATGCTCATATGATTATGGATGTTTATATGTTAATATGTCAATTTTAAATGTTTATGGATTTTTAAGATGTTAATATGTTTAATGTTTTATGATTTAATATGCTAAAACGTTTATTTTAAATGTTTATGATTTAAATTTTTATTTTAAACGTTTATGATGTTAAAATCTTTATTTTAAAAATGTTCATGGATTGTTATGATTTTTAATATGTTAAGTTATGATTTTTAAATATCTATGATTTTTATGATTTAAATATGGACATTTAAAAGACATGTTGCATGCTTGGTTTCAAAATAAAAATGATATTATGCATGTTTTTATTAAGTGATGATAACATGTTGAAAGACGTGAAGGGATTGTGACTACTACATGTTGGAAATATCGTGAGAGTTATGGTCCCAGTGGGAGCCCGACGATCGTGTTTCCGTGGATACGAATACGATGATATGATTGAAGATGTCGTGAGGGGAGAAGGCCCCAGAGGGAGCCCATTTATGGGAAAAGGCCCCAGAGAGAGCCTCGAAGATCGTATTTCCAATGACACGAATATGTTAATACGTAAGGCTAGGGCCCAGTTGACTGGTGAGAGTGTTGATGGTGTCCCCCACCGCCTAGTACTGTGGTTACATGTAGATGGATCCATCGCCCAATACGTTTAAGAATACGAGTCACAATCAACGATCTGAATTCAACATACACGATAATGAATACGAATATGAATATGATTATGTTGATATGAACATGATATGAATATGAATATGTTGATATGAATATGGATATGTTTATGTTTATATGAAAATGTTTATGCATAAGATTATGAAAATGTTTTTATGCATCATGAAAATGTTTACAAAACGTTCATGCATCTTCATGAAAACGATATTTTAAGTACAATTATTTTTCATTGTTATATGTTAACTGTATTACGTATTACTCGTTATCAAGGATATGACGTGTTGAGTCTTTAGACTCACTAGGTATGATTGATTCAGGTTATATTGGTTATGAATATGATAATGGAGGTCTTGATGGTTGATCTGACTGGACTGTAGGTGCACATAACCTGAGGACCGGCGCTATTTTTCCGCACTAGTTATTATTTATGAGTTTAAGTAATGTTAAAGACATTTTTTCGTCCTTTATTTATGTTATGAGAGATTTTTGAGAGGTTATAGTATGTACTATACTTTTCAAATAATGTTTTTAGGTTGGTAAATGTTTGACGATTTTATGCTTTAAAATATTTTCCTTTGAATTTTTAAATGGCAGTTGGATGTTTATTTTTAAAATGATGTCAAAAATATTTTATGGTTTGGCCGATGCTAAGTAATGTTTTTTTAAAAAGAAAAATTCTAGCACGTTTTAAGAAAACGAATAACAGATGTTTTAGAAAATCCTGCTAAATCATCAACATAATAAAATATGAAAACGCATAAAATAAAAATGTTTAATTTACTCTTGACTCATAAATGTATAATGCGGAAAAATGTATAGTTCTGAGGTTAACGTGTTGGGACATCTTATTCTCGCACCCAAGATGCAGCGGAAGTTTAAAAATTTTGTTCTTGTGCGTCGTGTCTTCAAATCATTTATAGGGTGTTTAGAATTTGTACCTTTTCGTTCTAAACGCTGGACTCCAAACTATTCCGATTTGAGGCGGACATAGCCCTTGTTGTAATTTCCTACGAACGGCTCTTCTCCTTTGATCACCTAATTAGGTCCACGTTCGAAATCTATGTTCCTCGCTTGGATTGCACTAGAAATTACAAGCGATTTGTGCGTTGAGACTGTAGTCTCCGAATTTCCAAAATCCGGTGACGATGTAGCGTCGACGGTGCGGTGGTGGAAAGAAAAATCACTCGGCCAAAATTTTCCCAACCCTTTGTATATTTGGCCGAGAGTTTCCACGGGAAAAGGATGGGAAGATTTTCTTTAAATCATAATTGATTCTTATCAATTATTGTGGAAATTAATTAAATCACTTAATCCAAGAATTAATGACTTTATTTTCTTCCAATCTAAGCTTGCCCGTGACTATTCAATTGAGAAGGAAATTTTTGTGGAAAAATTGTGTGCCAAATTTTTCATCTCCCAACAATGAGCCCTAATGTTGTATTTATAGAATGAGACTCCTAATCTAATTATGAGTCCCTCCCCCACAAATACTCTTATAATTTCATTATCTTTAAACTCTCATATAATTAATATATAATATATTTATTAACCTTTAATAATACATGATATAATAATATCATATACATATATTTTATATCACCATATAAAATATATACATGTATATGTATATTAAATTAAATAACTATTATTTAATTTATAAACTAACTCCTTAGTTAATTTAATTCTACACTCCTCTAGAATTTTCATGGGAATTTGTGCATATTAGTAATCACTACTACTAGCACCACCATTTAATTAGCAAATTTCAAATTCACTAAATAAATAATTCCGAACTCATTAAAAACACGATCGACGATCCGAGAGCGTCGATGTATCAAAGATATAAGTATTGTTCATATAATGAAAATCGAAAATTTCGAAGATCAAAATTTTCATTTACCAAATTTAGAACTTACCATATATAGCTGTTACCATATTTGGCAGCTGCCGGTTTTAGTGAACTCCTTCACAAAATAGGCAGTTCCTCTCACCTTCCTTATTTAGCAATCATGCTAACTTCCATTTCTTTCATCATATGGAATCAGCTCATAAACTCTCTTATAAGCTTCCTGTTTGATCTCCATCAAACTAAAGTCGCCAAATTCCAACTACTTAAAATTTGACTATCTCAACGGGAACACAGAATCCGATACTTCTGTGACCCTCAATGGTTCAGGGATACAGCTAGCCATGGGTTCACATCTCCATATGATTCAGAATAAAATTTATTCTATTAACCTCATTCTCTTCATCAACTCATTGATCAAGAATGTCAGAATTCATTTCTGATTGGACCCATCGGATAATGGTAAGAGCGTCTAGTAGCATCGCCCCATGATCCCCTAGGTATCACTGATAGTTCCCGCAAGAACCTTTAGTCATGGTTAGCGTACAGTACGGTCCCTTCAACACATATATCCCAATCGAATCTGCAACCATTGGTATATCGAGAGTTGCATATGAATTCGATAACGATGCGATTTATCTTTGAGTACTAATAGTGGCATGGCATGTGCAACTAGAAAAACACCTTTCCCTAAAGCACATTTCTTTCTCCAGCCAGAGAATCCTTGCACTATTAACTCATCAGATCACATAGGATATCTTCACCCATAGGCGAACGGTGAATCCCCAACTACAATGCATTTGCTCCGTATTTCGAAACTACACCCAACCTCGCCACCTGATGACCCTCGATGGAGTCGGTAAACGAATCAAAGTGCATGCTAGTACGTATAGCCCTTACATTGACCCGGGTCAAATTTCTAATGGTGTACAACCATAACTGCGGACTATTCCACTCGATAAGTGGGAACCACTTGGATAGATCGAGGGAGGGTTGTTCAGTGCATCATCATATGATCACCCATGTATGTGAATGGACATCTCCATACCCTTGCCAATGAAACATGACGTTTACAACACAGATGCTAGTCTCAAGCTCGAGCGACCTTTATCCTTTATTTTAGGCGGCTGATTCGACTAGGAACCTGTTTAGAATATACGGTACACTTCCTAATGAGTTTCATTATCTTACGTTGTGATGCAGACCTCATGGTATTTATTGTATATTCAAAGACTTTATCTATGCAGCTTGCATGGGTATACAAATAAAGGGTATATACCATAATCGAATAAAATCGTAAAATATTATTAAAATAAAGATTGTTTTACATTAGAGTCAATAAAAGCCCTAGCCACAAGTTGGCTAGCCGGGCACCTACTCTAACAATCTTCCACTTGTCATATATCCAACTAGCCATAGATCTTAGACCCATTGCTTCGCGATGCTTCTCAAACAATGTCTCTGGCAGGGGCTTCGTCAGTGGATCAGCAACGTTCTCTGCTGAGGTGACTCTCTCAACCGAAATGTCTCTTCTTCCCACAATCTCCTGGATTATGTGGAACTTCCTCAGTATATGTTTGGATCGCTGATGAGACCTCGGTTCCTTTGCTTGCGCAACAGCATCGGTGTTGTCACAGTAAACTGGGACTGGATCAACTGTTGGAAGAATGACACCTAACTCTTTGATGAAATTCCTCATCCAAACACCCTCATTTGCTGCAGTCAATGCAGCTATGTATTCAGCCTCACTTGTTGAATCCGATGTGGTGTCTTGCTTGGAACTCTTCCAAGAGACAGCACCACCATTGAGCTTAAATACAAATTTAAAGGTTGATTTCGAATCATCCACATATGATTGGAAGCAAGAATCAAGAATCAGTGTAGCCTTCTAATTTTAATTCTCCACTACCGTATACTAAGAACAAATTCTTAGTTCTTTTCAAGTACTTAAGAATGTCCTTTACTGTTTTCCAATGCAGTAGATCGGGATTCGACTTATATTGGCGTGCAACACACAATTCATATGCAATATCAGGTCGAGTAGATATCATACCATACATAATACTGCCTATGGCATATGCATATGGAATGCGGCTCATGGTTTCTATCTCTTCAACAGTCTTATGGCACATAGACTTGAATTGTAAAGGCCCGTGTTTCGTATTTGAAAATTTGCAGAATAATTTAAAATTTTCTCTTTAAATAAATAAAACTCCTCTTTCATAAAATATACTGATAAAAATATTCAATGTTTAAAATGGCAGCGGAAGTAAATAAATGTTTCAAAATGACAACTTAAAATAATTCAACAAACTAAAACTGAGTTTGGAATAAAAATAGTAAGTGCTGAAAATGAGGTCCTCAGGTTCCTACTACTGCCGACCCAACATGGCTCACTGGTCCCCGGCCTCGGTCTCGACCTCTAAACTTAACCAAATCACAAATGGCCAAAAACATGACCTTCCTAACTCAATAAGGCATTGTTCAGTCGAAGGCCATAGGCTAAAAGCCAACCAAGAACTCAAACGAGCCTCTGAACCGAAGCACAAAGTTGCTGTCAAGAAAATTACAGCAGCAGCTGTTGTGCTTCCTTGCGTCGTTTGCAAAGCTAATGGCCATTGGGGCTTGAACCACCAACCACAACCTCTTACCAACATCCTAAGGGCCCTAGGCCAGCCATAATCCAAGCAACACCAGAAACATCGCCACGCTTCCACCCGAGAGCCCAACTGTGTGTGCGTGGTGTGTAGCGCTTCTCTTGGTGTCTTGGTCACTCCAATGGCCATATGATCGACCATGGCTTGACCTAGACATCATGAGGTATTGTGTTAACCATGGCTAAGGACTGAAAAGCCAACCAAGATCCATACCAACCTCAAACCTGAAAACCAACTCACACAGCAGATATCAAAATTTGAAAACCGATGGGGCACTGTTCTTGTTTGTTTTAAAAACCGATGGGAACATGAACCAAGCCATGAAAGGGCATCTTGGTCACGTCCTAGACATGTCAAGGAAGGGTTCCAACCATGGTTACAGACCCAAAAGACAACCAAGATTCAAACCTCCTTGAACAATCCAAAAACAGAATTTTCGAGACTCAACAATTGCAACATGAAGTGTTGCTGTCAAAACTCGTTGCTGGGGAGAGGAGGGACTGGAACCAATGGAATAACACCTTCCTAACCCACCCTAGATTGTGTCTAAAAGCAGCCTTGAGCCCCTGGAAATCGAGCCAACCCTGCAACCACAAAATCAACAAAAACCGTGAAGGCACAAGAGGAAGGCCGAAAAATCTGTACATGTTTTTAGAAAGTTGTTGTCCAAAAATCGATTTCGCTTCATGATTCATGCACATGTAATGTTTTAAATTATTTATATAACTTGATTGAAGAGAAAAGAAACGTGTATACATGCATGAAATTTGTTTTGAAGAAAACAAAAATGATATGACGACGCGGCGCGGCGGAGACGGAGTGTTCTTATTTTGTTTTTCTCTCTACTTTTCTCTCAAGCCTCACACAATTTTTTCTACTGAAAATGCTCTGAAATGTTCGAAAATGGAGAGGGAGAGAAGTCTAGGAAATAAATGGAAAGGTTGCAAGATAAAAGGACAAAATGAATCTTTCTATCCTAGAGTTTGTTTGATAGGAAATGAGATGTGATTTGATTTGATTTAAATGGAGGGATGTCCAATTTCTATCTTTCAAAATACAAGGGAGAAAATTGCTTAATTGTTTAATTATTGGTGATTAAAAGGTGGGAGAATTATCTTCCAAGAAAAGAATAAAGGAAGAAATAAAATGGTGAGTTGTTAAACAAATATCAAATATTTTAAATGGGGGCCGAAAATTTCTAGATAAAAATGGGTAGGAAAATTGCTTGATGAATAATTATTGAGGATTTAAAGTTAAAGGAATTATTCTACCATGAAGGGATAAGGAAAGATATCAAAAAGGGAGAGTTGACAAATCAAAGTTAATTCTTTAAGGGGGTGACCGAATTTTATATGATAATGAGAGAGAGAAATTGCTTAAATAATGTATTTTAAATATTTAGAGTTTTATCTACCCATTAAATATTTTAATGAATTAATAGATTACTTATTGAACCTAAAAGGACTTATTTACTACTTATCTCAAATTAATTAAGTAATTACTTAAACTTTTTTTATCAATAAAATAACTTATTATTTATCTTAAATAAATTCTATGAATGTTTTCTTAATATTAAATTTTATCTCAATATTCCACCTCCAGTTCGGCTCACTTATTTAACTGAAAAGATAACAACTAAACTACTGCATTAAATAATTAAATTTAAAGAAAAGAATTTAAATCCTCATGAAAAAAAAATCATTTTAATTTAAATAATAGTAATTATGCATGGCTTATATGTAGTTTGATTTACGGGTTCTACAACTCTCCCCTCTTAAAAGAAATTTTGTTCTTGAAATTAAAACTTACCCGAATAACTCGGGGTACCGACTCCTCATCTCTGGCTCAGATTCCCACGTAGCTTCCTCCTTTGAATGATTAAGCCATTTGACTTTCACTCGCTTAACCAGCTTGTTCCAAAGCTTCTTCTCCTGTCTGTCTAAGATCTGCACTGGTCTCTCCTCATAATACAGGTTCGGAGTGAGCTGCAACGGCTCGATGTTCAAGACATGCGAAGGATTCGCCATATACTTCCTCAGCATAGAGACGTGGAACCCATTGTGTACTCTAGCCAGATTCAGCGGAAGAGCAACACGATAAGCTAACGTCCCAACCCTGTCGAGGATCTCAAATGGTCCGATGAATCTCAGACTAAGCTTTCCTTTCTTCCAGAACCGCATGACACCTTTCATAGGTGCTACCTTCATAAAAACATGGTCGCCAATGGCAAACTCTAGATCTCTCCTCCTCTGATACGCATATCTCTTATGTCGGCTCTGAGCAGTCCTCATCCTGTCACAAATCTTGACTACTACATCGGCAGCCTGCTGAATGATCTCCGGACCCAATTCTGATATTTCCCCTACTTCATCCCAATGAACATGCGATCTGCACTTACGACCATACAGTGCTTCAAACGGAGCCATACCTATAGACTACTGGAAGCTGTTGTTATAGGTGAACTCTACCAAGGGCAAATTCCGACTCCCAACTCCTTGAGAAATCGATGACACAAGCACGAAGAAGATCATCCAAAACCTGGATAACTCTATCTGACTGCCCATCTGTCCGAGGGTGGAAAGCTGTGCTAAACAACAACTTCGTACCCACTGCAGAATGTAGACTCTTCCAAAATGCGGAAGTGAATCTAGGATCTCGGTCAGACACGATAGAAACGGGAATACCATGAAGTTTGACTATCTCTCGGATATACAACTCTACATACTGAATCGTGGTGAAAGTCGTCTTAATGGGCAAGAAGTGCGCTGATTTGGTAAGACGATCAACAATCACCCAGATAGCATTTGATCCTCTGACTAACTTCGGCAAACCGGTCACGAAGTCCATGGTAACATTCTCCCACTTCCACTCGGGAATAGAAAGATGCTTGAGCAAGCCTGCTGTTCTCTGATGCTCTGCTTTCACTAGATGGCACGTCAGACACTCGGATACAAAACGTCTTATATCCTTCTTCATATCTGGCCACCAATACAACAACTGCAGGTCTTTGTACATCTTCGTACTCCCCGGATGAATAGAGTACAGCGACATATGGGCCTCTGATAGAATATCTGCTCGAATAGAGTCACTGCTAGGAACCCACATTCTATCTCGGTATCTCACAATACCGTCGCTAATTGTATACAAGACACTGTCCTTGGCCTCATCTCTCTGCTTCCACTTTGCCAACTGCTCATCAGCTGACTGACCACTGCAAATACGGTCTAGAAGAGAAGACTGAATCGTCAAAGTAGATAGACGGGGAACTCTACCTCGAGGATAAGTCTCTAGATCAAACCTCTGCATCTCAGACTGAAGAGGCGTTGAAATCGCTAGATGAGCCATCACTGCGACTTTCCTGCTCAATGCATCCGAAACGACATTAGCTTTACCCGGGTGGTAGCTAATATCACAGTCATAGTCCTTCACTAGCTCCAACCAACGCCTCTGACGCATATTCAGCTCTTTCTGTATAAAGAAGTACTTGAGGCTCTTATGGTCGGTAAAGATCTGGCACTTCTCTCCGTAAAATAATGCCTCCAAATCTTCAAGGCAAAAACTACGGCTTCCAACTCTAGATCGTGGGTAGGGTAATTCTTCTCATGGATTTTCAACTGTCGAGAAGCATACGCTATCACCTTCCCATGCTGCATCAACATTGCGCCTAGATCGAGCTTCGAAGCATCGGTATACAAAACAAAGTCTCCTGGTCCTGACGGCATGGCCAATACTGGCGCTTAGATAAGAGCTTGTTTCAAAGTATCGAAGCTCTTCTGACACTCATCGCTCTACATAAATTTCGCATTCTTCTTTGTCAAAGACGTGAGTGGAACTGCGATAGAGGAGAATCTCTGAATAAACTTCCGATAGTATCCTACTAGCCCAAGGAAACTACGGATCTCTGATGCATTTTGCGGCACAACCCAATCTCTGACTGCTGCAACTTTCGCTGGGTCTACCTCGATACCGCTGCTAGAAACGATGTGGCCTAAGAACGCCACTTTCTCTAACCAAAATTCACATTTACTAAACTTCGCGAATAGCTTAAGCTTCTGCAAGGTCTGCAAAACTGCGGTCAGATTTCTGCTGTGATCCTCTTGATTCTTTGAGTAGACGAGAATGTCATCTATGAATAATATCACGAACTGATCAAGATATGGCTGAAATACGCAATTCATGAGATCCATGAAGATCGTTGGCGCGTTCGTCAAACCAAACGGCATCACAAGGAACTCGAAGTGGCCATAACGAGTCCTAAAAGCAGTCTTGAGAACATCGACATCTTTCACCCTCAACTGGTGATAACCGAAACGCAGATAAATTTTCGAGAATACTGAAGCTCCCTGCAACTGGTCGAATAAATCTTCAATCCTCGGGAGTGGGTATTTGTTCTTCACTGTAACCCTGTTCAATTCCCGGTAGTCAATGCAAAGCCTCATCGTGCCATCCTTCTTCTTCACACACAAGACTGGCGCGGCCCATGGTGAAAAACTCGGGCGAATGAACTCCTTGTCAAGAAGTTCCTGAATCTGCTTCTAAAGTTCTGCCATCTCTGTAGGTGCTAATCGGTATGGTGCTTTTGAGATCGGAGCCGTACCTGGCATAAGCTCAATAGAAAACTCCACATCTCTCTCGGGTGGCATACCAGAGACGTACTCAGGAAAAACTTCTAGAAAATCCCTAACAATTGCGACATCGGAGGCTGTCTGATTGGGTGCCTCGGGAACGGATATAAAAGTTGCCAAAAACGCTTGACACCCTCTATGCATGAGCTTCCTAGCCTGGACACAAGATATCAAACACTGTAAATGAAAGTGCATGTCTGGTTCAAATAAGAACTGCTCCATCCCAGGCGGTCGAACTATAACTGACCTCCGCTGAAAGTCAATCAAAACTCTGTTCCTTAGTAGCTAGAACATACCCAGGATGATATCAAACTCTGGCATCGGCAAAATGATAAGATCCACATAAACAATATTGCCATGAAGCTCGAGGTCTATTTCTCGGATCACATTAGTAGCTGTCATCTCCTCTCCCGAAGGCAGTACTAATGAATAGGCTATATCTAGCACAATAGTCTTGACCTTGAGAAAATTAGCAAAGGTGTGAGGCCCGGGGACGAAGAGGGCGGGGGGTGATCGTCGGTGCCATCAGTTGCACGGACAATGAGCGGCTCCTGGTAGGCTTCTAGGTGGAGGGAACATGAATGAACCGACCCACACGGGAAGGAGAGGGATTCCGATACTGTTCAATGTAATGGACTGTACAGTTAAAGAGGGCTTAAAAGATTTGATTGGTACTGCTCATATCACGAAGGTGCATCTTCTTTTCGGTAGCTCATCACATAAGAACTCTAAAGTTAAGCGTGCTTGACTTGGGGTAATTTTGGGATGGGTGACCTCCTGGGAAGTTTCCCAGGGTGCGTGTGAGTGAGGACATAAGCACGGAGGAAAGACCCGTCTTGATGCAGTGAGGACAGTCATCGAATCTGGGAGCGATCCAATCCAATCAGTAAAATTATTACACGATATTTAATTATGTTAACTAATTATATTACGTGCAAAAATATTCATTTTTGAGATTTATGCGATATTGCTTGTGGTCACTTTACTATCATTATTAAACCGGGTCGCCAGTTACCGGTCAGCTCAGTTCAGTTCAGTTCATGGACCACTTGCGTAGACCATAATCTCACCAAAAAATTATTAAAAGTTATTTCATGACAGGGCTCCAAGGAGCAACCATTTTCATTTACGATGTCTCAGTTCAGTTATGCACGTATTATAATTAATCATGACACGACATTTTTACATTATGCCTCATGATATGATCTTTTCACTTGCATGAAAATTTTACTATTTATTTACTTGTTATCTACGACATATGCATGTTGAGTCTTTAGACTCACTAAAATTGATTGTTGTAGGTGCTGATGAAGTTGGGATCGAGGGCGGGGACCAATGAGCCAGCTCGAGGCGGCAGTAGTAGGACCCGAGGACCTCAGTTCAGCATTTATTATTATTTGATTGCTCAAACATTTTAATTATCGTTGGATAAACTTTTTCTGTTATTTCGAAATGTTAATTTCTTCCACTGCCATTTTGAACATCAAACTTTATTTATCAGTTCATTTATGAATGAGGCAAATTTTTATTTATTTAAAAGAGAAATTTTAAATATTCCGCGAATTTTCAAACACGGATTTTTAGGCCTCTACAGCTGGTATCAGAGCCGACCTCTCTTAGTACGGTGTGATTCGGGGAAGAACCAAGCGGAAGCTGGTGGGCATGTGAGGCCCTGGGCCGAAGAGGGCGGGGGGTGATCGTCGGTGCCATCAGTTGCACGGACAATGAGCGGCTCCTGGCAGGCTTCTAGGTGGAGGGAACATGAATGAACCGACCCACACGGGAAGGAGAGGGATTCCGAGACTGTTCAATGTAATGGACTGTACAGTTGAAGAGGGCTTAAAAGATTTGATTGGTACTACTCATATCACGAAGGTGCATCTTCTTTATGTAAAGTTAAGCGTGCTTGACTTGGGGCAATTTTGGGATGAGTGACCTCCTGAGAAGTTTCCGAGGGTGCGTGTGAGTTAGGACATAAGCACACTGGAAAGACCCGTTTTGATACAGTGAGGACAGTCATCGAATCTAGGAGCGATCCAATCCAATCAGTAAAATTATTACATGATATTTAATTATGTTAATTAATTATATTACGTGCAAAAATATTCATTTTTGAGATTTATGCGATATTGCTTGTGGTCACTTTACCATCATTATTAAACCCGGTCGCAGTTACCGGTCCGGTTGCCAGTTACCGGTCAGCTCAGTTCAGTTCAGTTCAGGGACTACTTGTGTAGACCATAATCTCACCAGAAAATTAATACAAGTTATTTCATGATAGGGGTCCAAGGAGCAACCATTTTCATTTACGATGTCTCAGTTCAGTTATGCACGTATTATAATTAATCATGACACGACATTTTTACGTTATGCCTCATGACATGATCTTTTCACTTGCATGAAAATTTTACTATTTATTTACTTGTTATCTACGACATATGCATGTTGAGTCTTTAGACTCACTAGAATTGATTGTGGTAGGTGCTGATGATGTTGGAATCGAGGGCGGGGACCAATGAGCCAGCTCGAGTCACCAGTAGTAGGACCCGAGGACCTCAGTTCAACATTTATTATTATTTGATTGCTCAAACATTTTAATTATCGTTGGATAAACGTTTTCTGTTATTTCGAAAATGTTAATTTCTTCCGCTGCCATTTTGAACATCAAACTTTATTTATCGTTTCATTTATGAATGAGGAAAATTTTGATTTATTTAAAAGAGAAAAATTTTAAATTTTCCGCAAATTTTCAAACACGGATTTTTAGGCCTCTACAAAAGGTCTCCGAAAAGAATGAATGAGTAGCCCCTGAATCTAGCAAGGATTTCTAGCTGAACCCACTATAAAAATTCTCCCTGAAAGGTGGGAACGTCAAGCTGAACCCAATAATCACAAGAACTAACCTATAGACATGCGAAGGTCAAAGTTCTTCTAACCTAATTCCCGAATGTATCACTGATTAGAGCATGCAATCCTATCACAAATCTAAGTTCAAAATCTTAATCCAGATTCCCAAAACATTGAATTTTAAATATTAACTTAAAGCTTTAAGATACCTGTCATGAGCATGGTGTCTGGGCTCGTCTCCGCTGCATGGAGAGCAAAAACTCTGCCTTGGGTAGGCAGACTCCCCTGTTGGCACTGCTGCAGCAAATGGTCTGGACTACCACACTTGTAACACTTCCCTGAACCATAAATACACGCTCCAGCATGGCGGCGTGTGCACCTAGGACATATTGGGTGCTCAAAAGTCCTCGAGACTGCGCATCCTCGCTGCTGCTGTCCTCTGTTCCTGGGTGGGCCATGGAAAGGCCTCTTATTCTGGGGCTGCTGCTGAGGAGGAGGGCGTGTAGCACTTGGACTGGTCTCTTGCCCTGGCGGTCTCTCTCTATATCTTGCTGATCCTGCTCTGCAGCTAGAGCACTGGAGACAACGACATCATAATTATTAGGGCCAGCCACCCTAACATCGCGGCGCAGGATCGGCCGTAGACCATCTAGAAAGCGTCTCAGCTTTGCTCCGGCATCGTTGGCAATCAGGGGCACAAAATGGCAACCCCTCTCAAACTTATGGATGAACTCCGTAACAGTCATATCTTCCTGCCTCAGGGTCATGAAATTCCTGGTCAAGCTGGAATGCACCTCGTCAGTAAAATATTTCGATTAGAATACCTCGGTGAAGCGCGTCCAGCTCACAGTAGTCAAGTTCAGGGCTACGGATGCTCCTTCCCACCATAAGCGGGCATCTCCTCCAAAGAGATAGGTCACACAACGGACCCTATCCTCGTCTCTAGGCTCCATGAACTCAAAGATAACCTCGAGGGACTTAATCCTGCCCTCGGCGATCATGGGATCTGCAGTCCCTGAAAACTCCTTCGGTCTCATCTTCATGAACCACTCATAGGTAGCATCAGGCCCTGCCGGCCTGGTTGCCACAGCATTGTTCCCTGCATACTGTGCAAAGAACTGAGTCATCCCAGCTAACATCTGGTCATTCATGTCCGGTGGATGTGGAGGTGGTAAATCTCTCTCCTGCCTCTGATTCTCACCGTCCTCCTGGCGAGGCTCATCATCTCTCGTGCGCTCAAGAACGTGTCTAGGAGGCATACTGTTCCATACATAACCCATACGTAACTAACATGCATAATCCCTATTATTTCTTTAAATTTAAATAAATATTGCGTAATAAAAATCTGAACGTAAAATATTTCATGAAAACATTCTGTTAAAATATTTCATGCTTTAAAAGAAATGCGTAAACATTAAACTTACAGAGCGAAGACGTGACTTTGTGAGCTTCTCGAGGTCAGTAGTAGTACAACCCTTTACAAGAACATAGGCTCTGATACCAACTGTAAAGGCTCGTGTTTCGTATTTGAAAATTTGAGGAATAATTTAAAATTTTCTCTTTAAATAAATAAAACGCCTCTTTCATAAAATATACTGATAAAAATATTCAATGTTTAAAATGGCAGCGGAAGTAAATAAATTTTTCAAAATGACAACTTAAAATAATTCAACAAAATAAAACTGAGTTTGTAATAAAAATAGTAAGTGCTGAAAATGAGGTCCTCGGGTTCCTACTACTGCCGACCCAACATGGCTCACTGGTCCTCGCCCTCGGTCCCAACCTCTAAACTTACCAAATCACAAACAGCCAAAAGCATGACCTTCCTAACTCAATAAGGCACTGTCCAGTTCAAGGCCATAGGCTAAAAGCCAACAAAGAACTCAAACGAGCCTATAAACCGAAGCACAAAGTTTCTATCAAGAAAATTACAGCAGCAGCTGTTACGCTTCCTTGCGCCGTTTGCAAGGCTAATGGCCATTGGGGCTTGAACCACCGACCAGATCCTCTTACCAACATCATAAGGTGTGATTTGAACCATGGCTAAGGGCCCTAGGCCAGCCACAATCCAAGCAACACCAGAAACATCGCCACGCTTCCACCCGAGAGCCCAACTGTGCGTGCGTGGGTTGTAGCGCTTCTCTTGGTGTCTTGGTCACTCCAATGGCCATATGATCGACCATGGCTTGACCTAGACATCATGAGGTATTGTGTGAACCATGGATAAGGGCTAAAAAGCCAACTAAGATCCACACCAACCTCAAAACCGAAAACCAACTCACACAGCAGAAATTAGAATTTGAAAACCGATGGGGCACTGTTCTTGTTTTTTTAAAAAAACCGATGGGAACCTGAACCAAGCCATAAAATGGAATCTTGGTCACGTCCTAGACATGTCATGGAAGGGTTCCAACCATGGTTACAGACCCAAAAGCTAACCAAGATTCGAACCTCCTTGAACAATCCAAAAACAGAATTTTCGAGACTCAACAATCGCAACATGAAGTGTTGCATTCAAAACTCGTTGCTGGGGGGAGGAAGGACTGGAACCAATGGACTAACACATTCCTAACCCACCCTAGATTGTGGCTAAAATCAGCCTTGAGCCCCTAGAAATCGAGCCAACTCTGCAACCACAAAATCAACAAAAGCCGTGAAGGCACAAGAGGAAGGCCGAAAAATCTGTACATGTTTTTAGAAAGTTGCTGTCCAAAAATCGATTTCGCTTCATGATTCATGCACATGTTATGTTTTAAATTATTTATATAACTTGATTGAAGAGAAAGAAACGTGTATACATGCCTGAAATTTGTTTTGAAGAAAACAAAAATGATACGACGACGCGGCGGCGGAGACGGAGTGTTCTTCTTTTGTTTTTCTCTCTAATTTTCTCTCAAGCCTCACACGATTTTTCTCTACTGAAAATGCTCTCAAATTTTGGAAAATGGAGAGGGAGAGAAGTCCAGGAAATTAATGGGAAGGTTGCGAGATAAGAGGAAAAGTTGAATGGCAAAATGAATCTTTCTATCCTAGAGTTTGTTAGATAGGAATTGAGATGTGATTTGATTTGATTTAAATGGAGGGATGGCCAATTTCTATCTTTCAAAATACAAGGGATAAAATTGCTTAATTGTTTAATTATTGGTGATTAAAATGTGGTGGAATTATCTTCCAAGAAAAGAATAAGGGAAGAAATAAAATGGTGGTTGTTAAACAAATATCAAATCTTTTAAATGGGGGCCGAAAATTGCTAGATAAAAATGGGTAGGAAAATTGCTTAATTAATAATTATTGAGGATTTAAAGTTGATGGAATTATTCTACCATGAAGGGATAAGGAAGATATCAAAAATGGAGAGTTGACAAATCAAAGTTAATTCTTTAAGGGGGTGGCCGAATTTTATATGTTAATGGGAGGGAAAAATTGATTAAATAATGTATTTTAAATATTTAGAGTTTTATCTACCCATTAAATATTTTAGTGAATTAATAGATTACTTATTGAACCTAATAGGACTTATTTACTACTTATCTCAAATTGCTTAAATAATTTCTTAAACTTTCTTTTTCAATAAAATAACTTATTATTTATCTTAAATAAATTTTAGGAATGTTTTATTAATATAAAATTTTATCTCAATACTCCAACTCCAGTCCGACCTCACTTATTTAACTGAAAAGATAACAACTAAACTACTGCATAAAATAATTAAATTTAAAGAAAAGAATTTAAATCCTCATGCAAAAAAAAAAAAAATCATTTTAATTTAAATAATAGTAATCATGTATGACTTATAGATAGTCTAATTTACGGGTTCTACATGGATAGATTCACCCCATGAGACATTGGGAGATATCTTCTCATGGACTCCTCCATAGAGAATCTCCTCAGTATGGTATCAATATATGTGGATTTGGTGAGCCATAGCATCCTTTTTTATCTATCCCCATAGATCTGTATTTCTAATACATATGATGATGCACCCATATCCTTCATGGAGAACTTACCAGCTAATCATTCTTTTGCTGACTGCAACATCCCTACATCATTCGCAATGAGTAGTATGTTATCAACATAAAGCACTAGGAATCTCACTGCACTCCCACTAATCTTCCTTTATACACAAGGTTCCTCATGATTTTTCGCAAAATCAAACTCTTTGATAGTGTTGTTAAATCTGAGGTTCCAGCTCCTTGATGCCTGTTTGAATTCATAAATGGATCTCTGAAGTTTGCATACTTTATGCTCACTTCCTACTGATGTGAATCTTTCAGGTTGAGACATGTAAATCTTTTCCTTAATATCCCCATTAAGGAACACTGTCTTCACATCCATCTGCCATATTTTATAGTCATACCATGTTGCCATTGTTAGTAGTATCCTAATGGACTTGAATATCGTGACTGGAGAAAAGATTTCCCCATAGTCCACACCTTGTCTTTGAGTATATTCTTTTGCTACCAGTCTAGCTTTGAAAGTCACCACCTTCACATTCGTTCCAAGTTTCCTTTTGTAAATCCATTTGCATCCTATGGGAACAATTCCCTCAGGTGAATCCACTAAGGACCATACTTGGTTCGAATACATGGAGTCCATCTCGGACTGCATGACTTCAATCCATCTAGATGAATTGACATCAGACAATGCGTCCTTGAAATTTCTTGGATCACATCCAGGAATGGGCTCACATTGGCCCTCTTCAAGAAGCAGGCTCAACCTTTTAGGCGGCCTTGAGATCCTTTCGGATCTTCTAAGAGCTTGTGTTTCTTTTATTGGCTGTTGGGGTGTGGGTTATGCTATTTGTGTCATGGGTGGTTCTCGAATCCGATCGAGTTCTATCATCATACCTTTTCTATCTAATAGTAACTCTTTCTCTAAGAAGGTGCATTCCTTGAAACAAACCCCTTTGTTTCACTATGAGAAGTAGTATCCAACAGAGTTATTTGGATATCCCACAAAGTAGCACAAATTGGCTCTACTACCCAATTTGTCTCCCACTGCCTGCTTCACGTAAGCAGGGCATCCCCATATTATTAAGAAAGAATATTTACATTCATATATCATATGGAGTTTTATTCACTGCCTTTGTATGGACTTGATTCAACAACCTTGCCGCTGTTTCAAGCGCATATCCTTAAAGGGATGGCGGCAACTTAGTGAATCCCATCATAGATCGGAGCATGTCCATCTCGTCCGATTACAATGTATTGACACACCATACAACTGGGGTGTGGCAGGCGGAGTCCACTGTGAGAGAATCTCATTCTCTTTAAGGTAGTTTTGAAACTCAGTACTCAAGTATTCTCCACTTCGTTCTAATCGTAGTGTTTTAATACTTTTTTCTAACTGTTTCTTTACTTCTGCTCTGTATTCTTTGAACTTTTCAAAGGCTTCAGACTTTTATTTCATCAAATACATATACCCAAACCTCGAATGGTCATCGGTAAAGGTAATGAAGTAGGAATGGCCAAATCTCGTGCTAACACTTAGCGGGCCACACACATCTATATGAATCAAATCTAACATATCATGTGCACGTTCTACTTTCCCTAGGAAAGGGGTTTTGGTCATTTTTCCTTTCAGATAGAACTCAGACGTCTCTTAGAGAGTTTATGTCTGACGAGTCAAACATGCCCTCTCCCACTAGCTTGTGGATTCTTCCTTGGGAAACATGTCCTAGCCTAACGTGTCACAATTGTGTTTGGTTTAGACTATCTTGTTTTCTTTTGGTTGTTGTTGAAATCGTATTTACTTGGACATTCACTTATCATTCCCAAAACATTTCCGGCCCAGATAATTTCTTATGTCCAGACTTCTTGCAGTGAAGCAAATATGTCACGACTTATCGGGCTTTGTCAAATTCCAGGCCCACCACCTTCTCAATAGACCCAATCATACTTACACCATGCTAATTGGCAAGAGCCACATCTTGCATGCATGTAGTCATGTGTTCTTTGAAGTGGTGTGCATCATTATGCGAGTTTCATACACAGTGCAACTCTTGCATGTGTATTTGAATGTCAACAACACTCATCATTTCCTCAAATTGTCTCTGCATTTCATTTGACATAGAAGCTAGTATATTAGACTTTAGCTTGCATACTATGATCCCATCATCTTTCATGCTTTGTGAGTTCAGCAAGACTGATATTAGTGTGTATGCTATTTTCTCCGAATTTAGAACAATTTTCCCAGCCAATCTTGAAAATTATTGTTCGGTTATCTTGTTTTAATAACAGATATGAATTACGCGACGAAATCATAAATATACTGATACGGAAACAGAATAAATGTTACCGACTATTTTAAAATATTTTGTAAGACGTAAATATGGACTTTTGTTTTTACGAATTGCCTCCAACTATTTTGACATTTTCACCACCCTCTGATGACAAACGGGAAATCCAATTTCCTTAGTGAGTACGCAAGGCTCAATTGCAAAATTATGATCCCGAATAATATCAACCAATCATAACTTCCAAAGGTAGAGCCCAATTGCAACTCCTTGCAACCCTTACGTAATTTTGCCTCACGTTTGAGGAGGGTCCAATAATATGATCCCCTTTCTCTTCACGTGTCGAGCCCGGCCCATCAATGTTGAACCTTAGTGGACGATCGCCATGAGATCCCCCAATAATATGAGCCGAAGTCATGGGAGTTCAACATATTTCACATCAAATATGTCAGTGGAAGTCACAGCTTTTCAGCGTCCAGGACTCCCCAATAATATGAGCCAGACACCGAACGCGGGTAGCGTTCATCATGCAACTACCGTTGATGGAAGGCAAGGAATTATTAAACTTTCTTTTAATTATCCTTTTAATGGGCTTGATTTAAATTTTGGATCTCATTTAAAAATGAGGGATTTTAATTTTAAAAATTTGTCTCATCATTAATTTTAAAACTCGTGCCATGATTGTTTGTATGATTGTCGGATTCATGCAACTCTTGTTATTATATAATAACGCACATACTGATTATTTATAATATATCACATACATCATAAATAATAATAAAGAATGATCGATAACCGAGAGCTAATTGATCCGTACGAGCCACATACGGATCCATGTCCATGACCTAGGTAAATTCAGGGATGCAAATGCAATATTACATAAGCTTCCAATATTTTACATGTATTCGATCTTCAAAACTCCTTCTGAGGATCGGGCCCACCGTCTTCAAATCTTGATCTCCCATTGATTCTAACATTTACATTAAATATTCATGGTACATTGAAATACAAATTTAGGGGGTGGAAACAGACCATAAACCAGGTCTACTTTTAATTATCAAATAATCAAAATTAAAACACGTAAAATATCCTTACACCTAGCACATTGGTCATGGCTTTCGATCATACTTTTAACATATAATATCATATATTAGGCCATCTCCAATCATGGCACCACAATGGTGTGGCACCATTGTGGTGCCATGAAATTTCACTCCAATCCAGCACCAAATTTGGCGCTGGATTGGAGCAACGCCAAAACCTGCACCACATGTTGCTGCGCCACATTTTTTTTAGTTTTTTTTTTATTTTTTTTTGTTTTTAATTTGATTAATTTTATATTAGTGTTTAATATTTAATTAATTAATATTTTTTTGAAATTATAAATTTTTTGTAATTTTAATTATAAAATTGTTAATATTTTGATTAGTTAATTAAGTGTAAAAATAAAAAATAAAAAAACACAGATTAAATTAATAATGCGTTAAAATGGTGCAAATTACGAAAAAAAACAACAATAATTCGAATATTTAATATTGTATTTTTGTTGTATTATTAATTTAATATCAAATAAACGTGTTTTTTTCAATAATATTTTGATTTTATTAACATATAGTTTGTATTAAATAATTGTACGTAAATCAAATAATTATTTCGTTAATATGAAATAATTAATTCACATTTTAATATATAAATTAAAATATTTAAATATATAAATTTTAATATATAAATTATAATATTTAATTATCATTAAATTATCAAGTTACAAATAATTAACATAAAACAGAAAGATTAATATTGAAAAAAAAATAATATTCTTGGAATATTCTATTGTAGTGTAAAATGTAGTGCAATGTGGTTGGAGATGATTTTAGTGTAACACCAATGTAGTGCAGAATGTAGTGCAGTGGATTGGAGATGGCCTTATATAAATCCGATAATATCACATATTATCAATAAATCGTGTATCTCGTAAATTATCACTAACCGCCATAATTATCAAATTAAATAAACATTTTTATTTAATTTCAAATAATTAAAATTCTTGTAAAACACATTTTACCATAAATAATTAAAATCATATTTCAATTATTTATTTTTTAAGTAATTGATTTTATAAAAATTATCGTAAGGGTAAAATTGTCCGTATTTTCATAAAATATCAATTTAACCCAAAATTTTAAAAAATCAGAAAATCGCCCCGGATCCGAAACTGGGCTGCCCATGGTACTGTTCTTGCTGCCCGTAAACAGATCCCGTTGCTCGTGAACAGTAATTTTCGGATACTGTTACTGCCCGCGTGCACTGTTCACGCTACCCGTGAACAGTATTATTATTTTATTTCCCGAAAACAGTTTTTTCCAAAATAATTTTTAGGGACGCTTTTCATAAAATTTCTTACGCGGTTAGAAATAATAAACTCAACACAATTTAAATAAAACACACGATTGAGAATAACCTGGCTCTGATTCCACTATTGGGACATCTTATTCTCGCACCCAAGACGCAGCGGGAGTTTAAAAATTTTGTTTTGGGCGTTGTGTGTTCAAATCATTCATAGGTTGTTTAGAATTTATACATTTGCGTTCCAAACGCTGGACTTCAAACTATTCCGGTTTGAGGCGGATATAGTCTTTCTTGTAATTTCCTACGAACGGCTCTTCTCCTTTGATCGCCTAATTAGGTCCACGCTCGAAAGCTATGTTCCTCGCTTGGATTGCACTAGAAATCACAAGCGATTTGTGCGTTGAGATTTTAGTCTCCGAATTTCCAAAATCCGGTGACGATGTAGCGTCGAAGGTGCGGTGGTGCAAAGAAAAATCACTCGGCCAAAATTTTCCCAACCATTTGTATATTTGTCCGAGAGTTTCCATGGGAAAAGGATGGGAAGATTTTCTTTAAATCATAATTGATTCTTAATCAATTATTGTGGAAATTAATTAAGTCACTTAATCCAAGAATTAATGACTTGATTTTCTTCCAATCTAAGCTTGGCCGTGACTATTCAATTGGGAAGGAAATTTTTGTGGAAAAATTGTGTTCCAAATTTCTCATCTCCTAACAATGAGCCCTAATGTTGTATTTATAGAATGAGACTCCTAATCTAATTAAGAGTCTCTCTCCCACAAGGACTCTTATAATTTCATTATATTTAAACTTCCACATAATTAATATATAATGTATATGTATATTAAATTAAATAACTGTTATTTAATTTATAAACTAACTCCTAATTTAATTTAATTCTAGACTCCTCTAGAATATTAATGGGAATTTGTGCATATTAGTAGTCACTACTACTAGCACCACCATTTAATTAGCAAATTTCAAATTCACTAAATAAATTGTTCCGAACTCATTATAACCCCGATCGACGATCCGAGAGCGCCGATGTATCAAAGATATAAGTATTGTTCATATAATGAAAATCGAAAAATTCGAATATCAAAATTTTCATTTACCAAATTTAGAACTTACCATATATGACAGTTACCATATTTGGCAGCTGCCAATTTTAATGAACTCTTTCACAAAATTAGCAGTTCCACTCACCTTCCTTATTTAGAAATCATGCTAACTTCCATTACTTTCATCCTATGGAATCAGCTCATAAACTCTTTTATAAGCTTCCTATTTGATCTCCATCAATCTATAGTCGAAAATAAAACTCCTTGAAATTTGACTATCTCAACGGGAACACAGAATCTGATACTTGTGTGACCCTCAATAGTTCAGGGACACAGCTAGCTATGGGTTCACATCTCCATGTAATTCAAAATAAAATTTATTCTTATTCGGGTTTACCCTAGTTAACCCCATTCTTTTCATCAACTCCTTGATCAAGAATGTCATAATTCATTTCTGATTCGACCCATCGGATCATGGTAAGAGCGTCTAGTAGCATCGCCCCATGATCCCCTAGGTATCACTGATAGTGCCTGCAATAACCTTTAGTCATGGTTAGCGTACAGTACGGTCCCTTCAACACATATATCCCGATCGAATCTGTAACCATTGGTATATCGAGAGTTGCATATGAATTAGATAACGATGCGATTTATCTTTGAGTACTAATAGTGGCATGACATGTGCAACTAGGAAAACACCTTTCCCTAAAGCACATTTCTTCCTCTGGCCAGAGATCCTTGCACTAATTAACTCATCAGATAACATAGGATATCTTCACCCATAGGCAAACAACGAATCTCCGACTACAATGCATTTGCTCCTACGTATTTCGAAACTACACCCAACCTCTCCACCTGATGACCCTCGATGGAGTCGGTAAACGGATCAAAGTGCATGCTAATACGTATAGCCCCTACATTGTCCCGGGTCAAAGGACTAATGGTGTACAACCATAATTGCGGACTATTCCACTCGATAAGTTGGAGAACCACTTGGATAGTCTGAGAAAGGGTTGTTCACTGCATCATCATATGATCACCCATCTATGTGAATGGACATTTCCATGCCCTTGCCAATGAAACATGGCGTTTACATCACAGATGCTAGTCTCAAGCTCGAGCGACCTTTATCCTTTATTTTAGGCGGCTGATCCGACTAGGAACCTGTTTAGAATATACGGTACACTTCCTATTGAGTTTCATGATCTTACGTTGTGACGCAGACCTCATGGTACCTATTGTATATTCAAGGAGTTTATCTATGCAGCTTGCATGGGTATACATATACTATAATCGAATAAAATCGTAAAATATTATTAGAATAAAGATTGTTTTACATTAGAGTCAATAAAAGTCCTAGCCACAAGTTGGCTAGCCGGACACCTACTCTAACATAACGTGCCCACATCCAGCACCGCCTACTCGGTCTTCGGCGCCTCCAGTCTCCACATCATTATGCTCACGTGCATCATTCCTGCCTAGTGATTCTAAAGACTCAACATACCTGAACCGTTATAACGAATAAATATACATGACATGCAACAATGAAACGTATTGTAAGTAAAATACATTTCATGATCTTAAAAGCATGAATTTAAACATATCATGACAAATCATAAAGGATCCATAACACTTCTCATCATATCAACATATACGTGTTTATTTTCTTTTATTGAACTCTGATCATTAGTAGTGACTTTCGTATCAGCTCTAATTTGATGGATCCATCTACATATAGCAGCAGTATCCGATGGTGGGGACATCAGCGAAAGTTTTATTCATCCACTGAGCCTTGGCCTTACATGTTTGTGTTCGTGTTCGAGTTCGTATTAGTTACAACCAACTTTGTTCCTTCATAACACATCATCGTATTCATCACTTACGAAAATCATGCATATAGGTACATTTTATTAAAACAAAGCATGTAATGTCTTTCCCTTATTTTCATAAAATTCATATTCATAATAAGCATATGCATTTTAAACATGAAATTTTGGTGATCAGGACTCTGTCAGGACTGCTTACTCGACCAGGTGCAAAATGGCCATTTTGCCATTGGAAACCCTAATTGACCATTTTACCCATAAATCTAAAAATTTCAACTCGAAACCAACCAAACACCTCAAAACATATTTATAATCGTGTCTTAGACGTAAACTCGAACTCATGCAAGAACGCATATAATTCGTTTTAAAACTTGGACCGGGGTCTCGTTTTTAACCCGAAACTCGACCAAACTTTTCCAAACTTAAAACATGACTTGAACCTACATGACTAACCCTTAAACCACAAGTTTCAGACCACCTAAGACCCTCGACAACGCTCGATCAGCTTCGGGAAATTTTGTGCCTTCTCAAGATTCAAATCCTAGTGCACCTAACATTTAGAAACTCGACCCTAGGCCCGAACCAACGTGACCAGCCCTTAGAACACTATCTAAAGGCCAAGATCAAGCCGTGGAATCCCTCCTGGATCAACCCTACTCACGCCTACAGCCCTTCTTGTCGGATTGCTCGGCTCCACCAAGAAGCAACTCGACTAACCAGTCAACCTTCCCATCGACCTCAATCTTGCGACCAGCAACTCATGGCCCCTTCCCAGCCTTGACACTGGCCCACAAAAGTCTAAACCATGGCCGGAACCGAGCCATGCACGACTGCTCCTATCCATTTCACCCAATCTAGCCAAATCGGGCCTTAACCCTAGACCAAACCCTCAGCCCTTGCATGTTTTGATCCTCAAAGAAAATCCTCACTCCTAGATGTCTTCAACATGACGAACACTGCCTCTACACCAAGATTTAGCAGCCTCTTACAAACACAAGCCTTAAATCGTGAGCCTCATGTCAAGAAAGTACATGCTTTTGTTTCAAATTTGTGTAAAACCAATGCAAAATTATAAATATGATATCTCTTATGCATAAACATACAATTACACACATAATAATGTGAATGATGAGATAGGTGTATATATAGGGCGTGCCTTTGCATTTTAACGCTTGAAAACCTTGATATAGTGGCGCGTAACGTGCACCGGAGAGACGGGGAAAATGTTCTTTGAAAGAAACTTGAGAAATACTAAGGAGAAAGCTGCTGAAAGTTCGAAGATGGCTGCTGGAGTTGGAAGAGGGGCGGCTGAAGAGAAGTGTACGAGATTAGGGTTTTTTTTGATATAGTTTAAGTATAATATAAGTAGTATAATGAGCCCTTAATTAAAATTAATGAGGTTAAGTACAATTTTGGGTCCATTATGAAATAAAATAATCTCATTAAGCCCAAAAACACTCCCGTAAAATATTTCATTTAGGTACATTTTTTAAAATATTGTCTGAATCCTCAAAAAGTCCCTAACTTGCTAAAATTTGCGTACTGCTTTAAAATATGACCCGGTGAGTAAAAATATCCTATCAAGGCCCATTTTCGAAAATAACCCTTAATTACGTCATATATTAAATAATCAAAAATAATTATTTAATATATGACGTAATTAAGGGTTAAAAATAATTATTTAAGAAAACCTTAACTGTACTAAAGGCCCTAATACATGAAACTTTAACAAACCATTAAATAAAACACATATCCATGCAATAATCATGCATTTAATGCATTAAAATAATTAAACAGATAATTATCAAAACCCTAGATTGCATGTAGTCAGGATACATAGTTCGAATTTCCTAGATCTTATCTTAATCTCGGTGTGTGTGGGGAGCTAGTTTTTTTGTTTAGTTATTTAAAAAAACAAAAATACTTCTTAATTACATAGTTAATGGGCTTAATCAACCCTGGTTTCTAATTAATAAAGTAGACCTATTAAGGTTTATAAAACTATTATGTCTCAAATTAAAATATTTAAAAATATCTATTTCCAATAAAATACCTTATAAAATATATAATTTCTTTGCTCCCACTAATTAATTTAAATTTGACCTTAAAAATGAAATAATTCTTAAGTTATTTAAAATAATAATTTTCATAACTAAAGATAAAATTTAGCTTTTAAATCTTTAACACCTTCACAGTCTCCGATCCTCTGTCACAGGCTAACCACCGATATTCGCCTGAAAATTTTTACATTATGCAATCGAGAAAATTACACAATTGATCATTTAGTCACTCAAAATATATCATTCATTCATCCAAAATCATTGAATTAAAATATTTTAGCAATTTAATAATTTTCATGTATGCGGTCTACGTGAACTGATTTTCGGGCACTACAAAGCATGACCCCCCTAAATAAAATTTCACCATTGAAATGACGAAATTTTTCTAGTATTGATTATTGAAAAGCTCAGGCTCCCTCATTCACTATATACTTAATCTGATTGTTTTAAATTTTGCATTCTACCACGCTTTCGCTGCGTACTCTAATATGACATCTTTCATTTTTAACCGAATTTCTTGATCTCAAAGAAATCAAAGATTTAATTAAACTCTACATCCTCTATCAATTATAATCCTAAACTGCCTTAAATTATTTTATATTCCCAAATATTAGTTAATTGGTTGACTTTACCTTCAGTCGTCCTGATCGTATAATTTAATTTCCCCAAAATATATTCCTATCGCCAAACTAAGTTTCGATCTGTAGTCATCATATAGTATCCATGATTATAAAACATCTTAATGACTAGTACTTACTAAAACTTAATTCATGTATATGCCAAACATATCATCCTTAACAGTATCAGCAATTTTTTTTCTTAAATTCCAAGCATTCAAAACAATTAAATGATTCAAATCTATCGAGTCACCATTTCACATTATGATTTCATTCTAAATCCCGCTATAAAATGAAACACTTATATGTAAATTCGGAACTTAAGATTATGTCAAATGATCTTACACTTACAAAAATCTTAACATCCAAAGGAAGAAAATCCACCTTCCAATATAATTTATTCTTAGTATCATATAAATGAAAAACTTATTATGCTACTCTCCCTCGATGCCTATCTATGTTTTGTGACTTATTTTACTTACGATAGTTATCTATTTGTTATCCTAAAAATTAGAGTAATCACTTTAACATGGAAATGTCATTCCTTAGTTTATTATAGTCTACATATCCAATTTAAGTGTTTAGCATTCTTAAAATCCCAACATATGCAATAAATGTCTCCTGAAAACAACTATATTTTTAATCGCCAATTAGAGCCGGATTCAAAATTTCATAATCTCAAAAAATAAATATTTTATGACCCTATAAGTTAATTTCTTAATAACTTTAAACAATTCATCAAATGTCTTCATTCTTATAATGTTTAGCGACAAAACTCTAAAATTGAGTTTATGTGCCTTAGAAATCATAGTAGTCATAGTGTTAATCCAAAATGAAATTCTTTCTTTTAACTTACTTTCTCAAATTTCGCAATTACTTCGTATAGTCTCCAAATAATATTTTTCTCAAATCCTATAAACTTAATCTGACAAAAATGATATGAACTCCGATATTCTTAGTTTGTATTCCCTAAATTTCTTCATAATATTATTTCAATAATTTTATGCCCAATATCCTAATATAAACGGATTTCATTTATTGATTTTCTCCTTCAGGCATTTGTCTCATCAAATATCTTACTAAAATTCTGAAATCTAAAATACAAACTCCCCAAACTTTCTGATACAATAACTGTTGAACCAAAAAATATTTGTATCTTATGATAAAACTAAAAATATAAATATTGTTGATTAAATCTTATTTTTAATATTTATATTCTTTGTGTTTCACGACATATACTTTTAACAGCTGTAATATAATTGCAATTCTATATAACCCACTAAGCCCAAAAATATTAATTTGATAAATCTTACTTGCTCATCAAAATCGCTAATACCAATTTTTCTTGTTCCTCCTAAGACATCCCCATACTTACATATATGTTTAACTTCCTCCATCACATTTTCTTATGTAACCCTTAATTAGGAATTTACTTGCCGACTACGTTCAGTTAGACCCTTTTATTTTTCTGAAAATTAAAATCTAAATCCCAAAGTTCTCTGATTATTCGATCAAGCCTAAAATTATTGCATTCCAACCCCTCAGCCTATCGAATTTAATGCAAAACGACTCCCTTAACTTTTAAATTTAAGGCTAAAATGACCCCATAATTTTTCATAAACTTTGCAATCAAGGCCCAAATTTTAGAATTCTCAAATTTAGGTCCCAATTTGTTTGCATTTAGCACTCCAAGTTTTTTTTATTAATACAACTAAGCCCCTATATTTTAGAATTATATCCAAATCACTTCCAATATTTTTAAAAACTAGCCAATAAATCCCTTGAATTTTTAAACTATTATAATGCAGTCCTTGATTCCTTAAAATTCAACCACACCATCAACTTTTAAATTCTCTTCCTACACAGTGTAGAATTCCAAACATGGAATCCTAAATAACAAGTTCAATTCGCCTCAACTTAATCTTAGGTAGTGCAAAATTTGAGATACGCAAAAACCAAATTCTCCTCATGTCTCAGAAGCATAACTGTTTACATCGTCCAAACCACGTAAACAACATGCATTTAATTTTAAAAAAAAAACATCCAACCTCCAAATTTCTATATCATAAAAGCATTTTAAAAAATTTCTGAATAAAAGTTTAAAGCAGTAAAACTTACATACTCGAGGCTTTACTTCTTGAGCTTCTCGGAGTAGGAGTAACACAACATTTACGGGATACTTGGCTCTGATACCAACTGAAATGTCTCTTAATTTTAACTTTAACATTTAAATAAATACTAGGAATTTATGTTTTATATTTATAAATATTTTCTTCTAACTTCAAAACCATGCAACATAAAAACTAATATTTGAAAATCTTCAATGCATGAAAATCCATAAAGCGTCAACCACAAAATCGTACATCAAATTTAAAATAATCCAATGACAAATTTAAAATAAAGTATAAAATATTTAAATAAATAATCCTCAAAATATTTACTTTAAAATCTTAAATCTTAAGCTAATGCAGAAAATAAAAGTTCCTTAGGAGTGTATTACCGAACCCGATCCACGCATAAGTGTCTCCCTCAAAATCATCATCGTCTGCGACCATTCAAACCTAGTGAGTCTAATGACTCAGCACGTTCTAACCATACATAATAAATAATACATATACAGGCACATACATCTATAAAATAAATCTTTTACTAAAATAAGATAGTGTAAAAACTCATAATCATATATAAATCATAAATCATTAAATCATAAATCCTTTCACCATTTTATAGCATTTTGGGTGAAATTTGATCTTTGAAAGTGACTATCCTTTATCATATCATCATGTAGTCGATTGATCAGTCTAGCTATACCAAGTACCTTGGGGGCGGAACGGGGCGGGGCGTCGGCAACTCTCGTCACTGGGCTATGGCCAAATATGGAAATAGGATCGTCAGGCTCCATCTGGGCCTTCTCCCATAATCTGGCTCCTTCTGGGGTCTTTTCCCTCATGATATTCTCAATCATATCTTTTATGTCCCAATCAATCACATCTTTCAAAATATCTTTCCTTTCTTTTTATTTATAAAATATTGTATTCTTCAAAGATCGTAAAATAGCATTTTCCAGGAAAAATTATACAGCCTTTGCATATATCATTAAAATAACATAATTTTACCATAAATATTATAAAATATCATTTAGCATGTATTATGATTCTTCGGGGCACTGCCAGACCTTTCAAACCACCCGGGACGTAAAATGACCATTTTATCCATGTACCTTGAACTTCCCAATTTTGAATTTTTCTTACTTTTATTGACTCGAACTTATTTCGAACCATCATATAAGTTTAAATTTTACTTCTAGAATTTTTCTTAGACGTAAACCTGGGCCTTTCGATTTAATTACTTAATAGCGAAATTGTGAAGCATTTTAAATCCGAATTAATTCCAAACTTAATATTTTCTTCCCAAACTTTAAACATAAGATTTTCATCCCTAAACTGCCCCCTTGAGTCATGAACCATCCCCCGTGAACCACGGTTTGTGCCCCATCTCTTCTCCAACCATTTTTGAAACCTTTTCTCCCAAACCAAGTCGTGTGCACCTATTCTATCGAGCCACCCTCGATCTCCCTTGGACCAGACCTTGACCAAACCCTAGCCTACCCTCTTGGACCGAGCTGGACCAGCCACCAGCCACGCTTAGCTCATTACATCTTGCTTCCCCCAAATCTATCCCACGGAAACTTTCCAAAACATGCAAGGAAAATCCTAAAATTTCAAGCCTCCACAATACACTTCATTTGCTACTATCCAGCCTTTGTTTACCCCTTAAACAACACTTTTTTTAAAATCCTTTAATGTCCCCTAACGGCAACAAGTCCTTTAGAAATCATAACATGTCTCAAACGAGCGCAAAAACGTCAAAACTTTGAAAAATATTCATCCAACCATCAAATAATTTGATCAATATAAATTGCATGCTTTAAAACATAAAACACACATATTATGATATGAATGGTGCAAAAAAAAAGTTTAGAAACGTGCCTTTACATTTAGAACGCTCGAAATACAAATACCAAAGTGGTAGAACGTGACGAACGGAGGATGATTTCTACCCTTTTCTCTTGTCAAAACCCCACCTAAAATCCACCTTGAGATGCAAGGGAGTTGGTGATAATTGTTGGAAGGAAGAACGAGGAAGAAAATCGAAGAACGAAGCAGAAAAAATCGAAACTTCACTTGCCCAAGACAAATGATCGGCCACTGTAACTCACTTCAGTTCCCGTAACTTTTATGTGTTTGTGTTTCGGGGTGTGTGTGTGTGTGTGTGGGACTAGGTTTTAGGTTTAGTTTTTTTTTAAAAAAAAAGACTTCTTAATTACATAATTAATGGGCTTAATCAACACTAGTTTTTAATTAATAAATTAGGCCCATTAAGATTTATAAAATTATTAGGCCTCAAGTTAAAAGATTTAACAATATATATTTCAAAAAAAATCCTATATAAAATAAATAATTTCTTTGCTCTCACTAATTAATTTAAATTTGACCTTAAAAATGTAATAATTTTTAAATTATTTAAAATAAATATTTTCTTAAATAAAGAGGAAAATTTAGATTTTAAATCTTTAACAACTTAATCGTCTCCGGTCCTCTGTCCCCAGCCCACCATTGATATTCGCCTGAAATTTTTTAAATCAGGCAATCGAGAAAAATTACACAATTAATCATTTAGTTACTCAAAATATATCATTCATGCATCGAAAATATTTTAATTAAAATAACTTATAAATTTAATAATTTTCATGCATGCGGTCTGCGTGAACTGATTTTCGGACGTTACAAGTTAGACACGATGAAATAATTAAATATCTTTAATTATTTATCAACAACGAATTGCATGAATAGTTTTCGAACTATTAGTCTATTAGTATCAACATGTATTCAATTTCATAAGTCAATAAAAATTTTAAATTCACAAATTATATTACTCGTTCCTATTGCAACTTAATCTCTCAAACTCACTCGCAATATAAAATATTTTCAAAGTTAGCTAGATTTCAATAATTGAAGGAAAAACAATAATATAATCAAGAATAAAACACAACTATATGATTAAATTAGTTCAAAAAACCGTTCGGGGTAGGATCACTTTTAGCTCCTGAAATTCATACCTAAATGTTCAACACAACAATTATATGAATGTTCTTAAACTAAAAATACTAAAATAATCGAAGAATAGAAGACACGCTGCTCGAAAATGCCGAATTCTTTGAGTTTCCTCGACTCTGGTTCTTTTCTTCTTGCATACGGCTGGCTTTCCTTGCTGATAAAAACTGAAATGTTCTTAAAAAACGTGTACTTGGGTTTTGCAAGCATCTAGCATAAAGAAAAAATGGAAAGAAATAGGCGCATATTTTTTCCTTCTTAATCGCGTTGTGGAGTATGGAATTTTCCGCCCCAGCGCGACATGCTCGCAAATCGTTTTTCCATGCGTGCTAGGGCAGGCAAAACATCTACACTAGCGCACCTTACATGTAAAGCTTCTTTGTTTATGTTCTTTTGCGCATTAGGGTGGACAATTTCCCCACCCTAGCGCCTGTGGCTCGTATTGTTTGTCTGTTCTTCTTCATGTGTGAGCTGTCTCGCCTTTCTCGACTTTAGTCACTTAATCCATCTTTCTTGACCAAAATTTCTACAAATCAACTCAAACACATGAAAAACAATTTCTTTGCATAACATATAATAAAAACAACTAAATATAAACGAAATCTCACGAAACATGCATGAATGTGATTCGAAATGACACAATAAAAATACGCAAAATGACACACATCATATTTTCACCAAACCACTAACAAAGACTTAGTTTCTTACTTTAGAACTATTTTAGAGCTTATTGATTTATTTCAATGCTTAATTTAGGGAGAATATTGAGTTTTAAAAAATTCAACTGATAAGACGGAAGTTAGTTTACTTAAGCTCAACAGAATGTCAGTTTAGTCTCCTAAACTAATCTTTTGTACTCTTAACAAACTGAACTTATCATTTAGTAGACTGATTCTCAGTTTAGTTCCAAATATAATTTAAGTGACTTTTGAATATTTAGTTTTCTCAAAATCAATTTATCATTATTTCACAAATATTTTGTTCCAATGACAGAAAGTCATGTGTCTTATAATAGGAAATTCAAAAAGTCACCATACATAATTACCTCAGTTTAGCTCATTCTTTTCTTACTTCAAAACATTTTCTACAAATTGTTTGTGCTTTTGTCTTCCGATTTTCATCACAATCGATATTTTCTTTAAAAAATACTAGATATAATCTCAAAATGGCATCATCTTCATTAGCTTATACCTTGAACGCTATTGCGCTATATTTTAATTCGATTTATGCATTGAAAGATGAAGTAATCTCAGGAGTCTTCTGTCTGTTAGAGTCATCTGAACTTAGGGGATTTCTATCATATTCTTCCATGGATATATTCATGACAGAGTTGTTATGCGTTTACGAGAAGAGCTCAGTCAATGAAGACGAGAATATTATCATGAACATCAACGAGCCAAAAAAAAAAAATCAAACTGGAATATCAGTTACTGACAGATGTTGTGGCCAAGGGCTTAATAGCTAAAGCAGGATCTTTTACTGCCATAACAGTTGAAAAATTTCAGGTGATTACTGCCATAGTCAAAGGAATAAAGATAAACTAGTCCTTCATTATGTTGAATAGTCTGAAGAGTATGGTGCAGTAGACCAAGCAATCCTTCGATTTTTCTGTTCAGTTGATCAAGTTGTTTGCAGATTCTGGAATTCCACTTAATGAAACGACTATCCACAAGCTCAGGATGTTTAATACACTGAACATTTTTGCTTTGAAGCCAAAAGGTCAAGCCTCAACCATCCCACATGCCAGTATGTTGATGGTAAATAAGGAAATAGGAGAAAAGATGGCTCCAGTAAAAAATTCTAAGGATGTAAAATGAAAAATCAGTCTTGTTAACAAGCCAAATAGCTAGAGAAATTTAATCACATATGAAAGTGATTCTGACAAGGTACCTTATTCACATGTCAAGAAGCCTTGAATAAAAAAAAAACCGAAACTGGTTTCCACCCCAAGCAAGCATGCACTCTGCTGTTGAAAAGATAAAAGAGAATAAGGAAAAGAAAATGGCTGAGGTGAAGCAAAATGAACTTACCAAAACTGATGTCAAGGCAAGTTTCTGCTAAACCTATATTTCACTCTGGTTGGAATAACTGCTCCCCTTCAAACACTTGTTTCACCCTCCATTCTGCCAGCAGCATGACCAAAAGGTGTAGTTATCAAATATTTCATTGAGGATACTGGATCTGGACTAGTCTCTAAATATACTTCAAAAGGGATAGAGGGGAAAGGCAAATAGAAAATGAGGGAAGCTGTTAAGGATCGAAGTTGAGTTTAGAGGGGGGTGAATAAACTCTACTCGTTTTTCTTTCTCTTCTGATGAGGTACTAAAATCCTGTTAGAGATATTAGTTTATCTTGTACGTATACCTTCACCTAGATTACAGTAAAACGTGCGGAAACAATCTGATGAAGTAATTGAAAGACAATAAAAACAATAGGCAGCAGTTGTTTATGGAAGTTCGAAGATAAAATCTTCTACGTCTCCCCTTCTTCTGTTTCCAGAAGGTATAACTAAAAGACTTTGGAAATTACAGTACAACTCTTGTACACACCCACTTCAGAAAGACTTACACCTCAGCCTACTGAAACTCTTAGTTACTCAACTCACAAAAACGTTATACACAAAGTTCTGAAAGACTCTTTTCAGATTACAAACTCTTCCTGATAAAGTATAAGTGATGTAAAGATGGTGAAGAGTGTAAGAATCAGTAGCACAAGATGATCTTCCAAAGATCAGATATTAGCTATGAAGCGTGTGCTATTTTTCTTTGTGTTGAACTTTAAGTACTCAAGGAATTTCGAGATTTGTCTGATAAGTGAAAAAAGCTGTGATCCTTGAAAAATGATGTTATGCGAAGTGTCATATCGTATAAGGATTTGATCCATGTATATATAATCGACTGAGTTCAACGTTCATAATCAGAAGATGTCTCCAGATAACTGATACAATCAGCTTTATTACCAAAAGAGGTTCCTGTAGAAAAGCTATAAAACAATCAGTCTTGTTTTATACTTAATTGGGTAAAGTGCATTAAATGACTCCGTATAGTATTTAATGCTGCAATTAATACTAGTACTAGGAACTTTTAACGGTAACAATTAAGGTAGTAACGTTAGGCAACGTCTTCTACTGGTTCTGTATTTCTATCCTTTCTACTGCTTTAGTTTTACGAGACCAGTAGCTTCTGATAAGTTAGTCTATTGTTTTGGTCTGCTGGTTTTAGTTAACATCGCCACAATAAAATTCATGTCTAACAATTTCCCCCTTTGTGGTGATGCCAAAACCTAAACAGTAGAAAAGCGTTAAACAAAGCAGATAATCATCAAGCAAAAGGATAATGTCAATAAAGTATCAAAGTAAATAATCAATCAGTTTCAATATCCCTGTAGATGACTTCTTCATTCTGAGGATCTTGAAGTCTTCTGTCTGAAGGTTCAGCTTCAGCTTCTGATTGCCTAGTTTCTGCTAGATCTCTTCTATCTTCCTCCTTTTTGGCATCAGCGGCAACCACATGGGCCAAGAGATCATTCATTCTTCCAGATAGGTTCTGAATGCCATTGGTTAGCATCTCCAGATACGGAGCTTGAGAAGAGATGCGATCATTCAGTGTAGTGAGAGATTGATTTTGAGAATCAATCTTGGCATCCATAAGTTCCAAGGAAGTGGAAAATGATCGGAAGAGATCATCATGCTCCGTGATTCGGTTGAGTATATCAGTTTGAGCAAGCATGATGTTACTGTGATTTCTCGATATAGCCTGTCTGAAAACGATGGTTTCAGCATGCATTCTTTCCATGTTTTCCGCCGTGTTATATATGTATTTGCCCATGCGTTCTCTGAAATTTTGAGCACCAGTGAATTCTGAAATGCTTTCACAGGACATTCGTTTGACTAAATCAGACACGTTGTTGAGTTCCCGTTGCAGAGTCTCAATCTGAAATTCCAAGTTGAATGCATCTGATTCTGGTGAGGAAGTTCGCTCAAGCATGCGTTGCTTAATCTCAGCAATACAAGAGTTCGTCTGAGTTAGAACAGGATGAGAGATAGTCAACGCAGTAGAAACGAGATTAGTGTCCATAAAAGCAGTAAAAGGACCAGGGTCTGCTGAGCTTTCTTCTGGAAGAGTAGAGATAGTGGGTTCAGCAGCAACCAGTGGAGGAGCAATTTCTTCAGCGGGAATGGCCTTGTCAGAGGTCAAATTCTCTTCCGTTGGTGCAATGACAGCAGGTGAGTCTGATGGTTCTGCAGTTGAAGGTGCAGAAGGCTGATTCAGAAGAATATGCATTTCTGCTTGATGAGCAGCAGAAAATTTCTCTAAATTTGTCAAGAGAGATGTAGCATATGGTTCTGTCATATGTTGAACTGGGGTCGGAGAAGGAGAAGGTGGCAATGAAGTAGCCGGTGCTGCTTCCTAAGTGGTAGAGACCGTTGGAACAATCGACTCAATGACTTCTTCAACCGAAGCCAGTTCATGTACAGATAACAGAGACGATGACGGAATGGGCCTTGTTGGATAAGCAGGAGTACTGAGAGCAGAAGCCTTTGGTGAGGCTGTAGTCCTTTCCTCAACTGTCTGAATCTGATGAAAGTCTGAAACAAGGCCGACGTGATATACAATAGGCTCGCCAAAGCCCTGTTCTTGAGCAACATGTTGCTCACGCATCTGTTTTAACTTGTCAGAAAGAATCAAAATAACGTTTTGATCCTGAACAGCAGTAGGAACAGTAGGATCAAACTTCGATTCAAAAACTTTCAGAACCGATTCTAGCTTCTGACATTTCAGCTGATCGAGGATGAAACTCCTTCTGCGCAAGGCCTCGATGATATTTTCAATTTTTTCAGGCTGAAAAATTTTCTTCTCTGCGTTCATCATTTTTGCATAGGTTCCTTTTGTCTTGAAGTAAGCAAAAGAATGGAAAAGTCGGACCATGTGCCACTCATCAAAAAAATTCATGTCATCATTTGCAGAGCTTTCGATTTCTGCCAGATGAAGATCAACACCGGTGGTTACAGTTGTTTTGAGTCCAAAAACTGGTGGTTCTTCGATCATTTTTCATTTGCCTTTATCTGATGATGAAATAGGCAAAATGGGTCGGAATGCAGAAGACCCGCTTGTTGATTCTCGAATTACTATTCCAGACGATGGCTTGAAAGCAAAAGCAGTAGATGGTGCTGGAATAGATGCAGTAGCTTGTACAGACGTAGGAGCAATGAATCGAACAGAAGGAACCACTTCTGGAAATACCTGTCTGATAGGTACTTTCTCAATCTCAGACAGTGCTGCTGTCTTCTTGATCTTAAGAACGGTGCGAGCTTTCTTCTTGGTTGGAGTTGGTACGGGTGGTTGAACATCAGCAGCAGACTCTTCTGATGCTGTTTTGTCCGAATCAGTCGAAATGATCACTCTTTTCCTTTTAATTTTCCTTTGAGGTTTTTGAATCTCATAAGCAGTTTCTCTTATCTCCTTTTTCAAGGCGACAAATTCAGCCACGGTTGGCTTAGGCCTTAAAGCGAGTACGTTCTCAGCATCAATCATGGATAGTGAAGCAGCATCTTGATCACTGGTAGAGGCGAAACCAGCATCCTTGAGCATTGCGCTGATTTGAACAGCGAATCCAGCACTTTTCCTGACAACCATGTCTTTCATGATTCTGAAGAGGAAACGACTCCAGTCCACTTTGATTCCCTTAGTGATGACAGTCATCACTTGAACTTTCTCCTTAGTCAACTTGTCGAAAGTGTCGGCTTTGATTAAAATGGCTTTTGCCACAATATCGGCCAGAATTTGATATTCCATTTTGAGTAATTTCTTGTGACAAGAAGGAGACAATTCTTCTCCAGAGGCTGAGAAAGAGCTGAGCGCAATAGACATATCTATCTTGGAGAGATCAGATAGTTCAGAAATACCTGAGAGTGGGAGGAGAAAGGTCGCTCCCAAAATTGTGGCATCAATGGAGATGGATGCATCTCCTTGAGAATGAACAATCTTTCCTTCATGTACTGTCGCTTTAGCGTAAAAATCCAGGAGAGCATTTTTGTAAATCACAGCTGGTGCTTCCAGGAATTTTCTAAGTCCTGATTTATCAATGTCTTGAAACATTTTAACGAGATTGTCATCCTTGACGTTGAGAACAGAAGAAAAATTTACTTGATATGCATTGAGAATGTATGCTCCGTCCATTTCTGTATGAAGATAGAATCAGATACAATTTGCAGTTGTTAGAGATGATGGACGAG